>NW_019214413.1:0-235856 GCF_002532875.2 Varroa jacobsoni | reverse complement strand
GAATGGAGCTCAAATGCGAAGGCCGTTGAGGTAAATCTGCTATGGATGCTAAACTCTGCCTTACTTCGTTCGTACCTCATATGAGCTGTTACAAGGGTATGAAGTAGTAGTAAGATGTAATGCACAACCCTCGATACATCTGCCACTGGTCCCTCTTTAGACCACAGTTTTAGCTAACGAATTGTTACTTTTCCTGTTTGCAATAAGAGACCGATATTGTTGGTCACGTGTGAATGGCTAGGAAAGACCGTTTCGTGAAGGCCAAGTGGGAACTGAATCAACAGCCTTTTCTCATCAAAATTGCCTCTGCTTTACCGCGATAGCATAACGTGCGAAAGTGGCGCTTTTAACCCAGATTCCCATAGGAACAGGAGGTAGAGGTAGGAACACTTTCCTTTGCTTTACATACCACATCATTGGACGAGCCACAGTGTGGCTCACTAGATCCAATGACGAACTTGACTTTCCTCTACCGATCACTACAGGCTTCACGCATATTCAGCCACATTTCGACCAATAATCACAGCAACATTAGCCGTAATAGCAGAACCTTTTTCAGGACGTTTCGCTGTCGCTGCTATATATAGGACTACCTGCATGTGTTTAGTGTGACATATTTTCGTTTACTTTGATTGATGACTACCCTCGTCAAGCAAAGAATCTGGCTCCTGAAAGTTATTAGAATAGTGAAGAAATGCTAGTTGAAAAGATCCTCAGTGGCCATTCAAAGGCCCATCCGTAGTCCTAATGAAATCTGATTACTAATGTGTCTGTGGATAAACAAGCACTATCCCAACGACTTAACTAGCTTTCCAATTGATTCCTCTGAGATTGCTCCAAAACGGTGAAACGGTGATTGAGCTGCCGAAGGCAGAACGAAGGCTAAAAAAACATATGAGTGAAAGTATATATATGTATATATGTACAAACGGGAAGGTAAAACGAATATGGGCAAAGTTGGGGCAGGGAGTTTTTTTCGTCGGCCTGCTAAAAGGGTCACAAGGCAAAAAACTCGTAAATTATATAGCACTGTCTGTAGACAACAATTCACGTTGTTTATTGTATAAATAAACGTGGTTTCAAGTGACCTTATACATTTGGAAACAAATTTCCCTCATTCAGGACAGTTCTTGCGAAAAAGCTTAGTATTACATTAAAGACTGGCCTACCGCCTATAAAATCAATCTATACTCCTAGTTTTTGCCCACCGACTCCGAATTGTGAAGTATATGCTTTGTATTAGTACAAAAGTATGTAGTGCTTGAAGAACAAACATTTACACGTGGAAAATAAAAACTGCACAACAAAGATTACTGTGCCTTATTTTTGTCGCAATATCTCAAGAGTTTTTGCACAGTGTGATTTGTCTACAACGTATCGTTCTTCGCTGGCTCAATTTCTTCTTCCTGTCATAACCAGACTTATCATGTTATGAAACGCTCAAATGTAGGGGCATTCGTTGACGTGACCCTCCCATGTGGGCTCATCGACATTGCGTAATAACTAATCGCAGGGGGGTAAAATTGCTTCTTATGCTCAGTGAGCATTTATTCGTGATTCTCTAGAAGGTTGTAACCATAACATGCGAAGGCTTACTGTTCTGCACCGAAACGACCTCTCTCTCTCAGGACCGGAGTTAAGCTGTATAGTAAACTGGAGATAGACGATGTTATTGTTTCCACGAAACTCCAATGGATAGTTGCAGCGTCATCGGCTGCAATGGCTACTTGAACAAGAACTGTATTGTTCATCGAAGCAGAATCGGGAGAAGGGATGAGCTAATCTTTAACACAGACAATCACCTGCAGGAGATCAGCAACTACAATCGAACAGCTTCCTATTCAATTCCGGTTTGCAATGGTCCTTTTCGACCCCCATAGACACGTGTAAGCATATGTTTCGGCTAGAAACAATGTGATAAGAGAAAGCGATCATAAGTACAGTTCTATGATATCAATAAAAAAAGATATGTACATAGAGCAGCATGAGATCTCCTGCCAGTGGTTTTTACTTATACGCCAATTGCGACATTTCACAAGAAAACAAGAAGGCCTAGAACATAAGTCCTTTACACTAATCTAATAATGACTACGGTCAGGAATGGCGCTGCATACTAGATGTAGATGTCTCTATGGGCTCACATATTGACTAGCACTCTTGCATTAGGTCGAGGTAGTTGGTTAATCAGCAGCAGCTGGACCGTCGCTAGCTTGTGTACCAGCTCTATATATATATATATATATATATATATATATATATATAAGATTCGTGGAATACAGCTGACAGCTTTTCATGCCCTTACAGAGCCAGAGCCGGTGCTCTAAGCCGAGTGATGCGCTGGAAACGTAAGCAGCGAAGAAGACTGGACGGCGCGCGTTTCTCTTGGGAATTCAAATCGTAGTTACAATCGTTCCACCGCAGGCATCACGACATGCGGCAGAGATATCAGCCGTGGCGGTCGTTAAAAACTTTCACGTAGACTGTCATGACTAGACGGAGACTAAATTCATTGAAAGTTTGTGATTTGATTGCTTAGTTTGATACACTGTATGTAGAAGTAGATCTATGGGGGGCCGATGTATCAACTTTATTAAAACCTAATTCAATTGACTCACAGGTGTAGGCGAGATGGTACTGATAAGAACCGGCTGAGGATGCCGTTTTATCAGGGAGTGATATATCTATTTCAACGCTTATGGCTGTTCCAGGAATCAACATTTACAACGGTAACGTATACCGAAGGTACACCGAAAATGTGCTGTACCTTGTAACACTTCTTGCGTAGCCTTTTTTTAGGCGTAGAACGATTTTGTCTGTATCCGTTGTCTTGCACCCTACGCCATCACGGAAAATTGATGTGCACCAACTCGTTAATGCAGTAACTAAAAACATACTACAAAATCTAAATAAATCAATTTTTCGCCAGTTAGAATAGTTGGGTTGTGGTGCGACTTGTAGCGACTTGTGTGAGACAAGGCCGCAGTCTTGTCTTTGAGCTTAGATCCACAGATAACGCGCAGCGCTGCATTTCCACCTAACTGGACCAATGAACACATAAAACTGTCGCATGTAGGTATACTAAGAGCCTTACGAGTAATCACTCTATAAAGTGAGCTAAAATAATCATTTGGTGCTAACTTCGGGTAGAAGGTATTATCGAGCCTTTTTGTTTTCATTCAGTGCTAATGGCTTACGTTACAGAAACGTGTTCGAAGCTCTCCGCTTGAAGATGCTGACTGTTCCATTTGCTTCCAGAGTTTGTTATGTATGTACTCTTTTATATAAGGAAGATGGCAGCAGACTATCAATCCGCATCCGCCTCTACAACTAACTTCTTGCTGTTATTAGCCAAGTGTGACTCTTCTTTTTAGCAGTAATCTATAGCCTTTCGAGCACATCTATTGTTCACCAATTACCTTCGTAAGTTCTCTAATATGATTTATTTTTTTATTTGCTCAGTTTATAGATAACTTCGAGCTACACTTTCCCGTCCGTTGTACACTTGCTTATTATATTTTCCCTTCATCGTCTAGATTTTTACGTTCGCCTTTTTTTTCGTCTCTCAATACATGTAGCCAATTCACTCACCTTTCTTTCTATCAAAACGTTTGATGTCGATCGTTGTTTTCGTCTGCACTCCATGCTGTTTTTCTTTGCCGCCTTTAGCCTTTTGCTCTTCATATTTTTTGTCCGTTTTCCGTCGGTCTTTACCTTGAGTTGTTCCGACACCGCCGTTATTGGCGAAAATGACGATCATCCTTATAGTGAAGCAAGCAGAGTGTCGAACGGCAATGACAACGCCACAGCGACAATAGGGGTATGTGGAATGAACGATGGGGGCTGCTTTACCGTCCGTACGAGACTGGGTAAATACTCCGCGTTTTTCTACTTTTCGTTGAAACAGCGAGAAGCAATGGAAGAATAACAGAGTTTGAAGTAAAGATAGGAGAGCAGACGATAGAGCCCTTGATCAAACGTCAGACAGGCAACGGCCTATGGATGTGTGCGTATAAGTGTTTCGGATGGCGCCAGCCAGTCAGTAGTCGCAATTTAGATGGCGGCAAAGGCATGAAATACTTCAAGAAACATTCCCTTCTTTGCTTGTTTTTTCCCTTCTTTTCACTGCAGCCATAGTGCCTCCTCCACCCGTTATGGTAAAGCTCTCTGGTCCTTCTATACTTACACCCGACCTTTTTTTTTCACATTTTTTTTCCAACATCCCCTTCTGCCCCTCTGCTTTCAACCTTGTCTTCTCCTTTTCCTCCTATTACGTTGCCCATACCATACCAACGCCTTTTTCCTGGGATGAACGATAAGGGATTTTTCTCTACGAGCGCAGGAACCTACTGTGCCACTGGGGCAAGGAAGCTGCCAGCCTTTTTCCATAAAGAAAAGGCAGAAGCAGAAGAAGGCGATGCTCACATTACGAGCGGTGGCTCCCCATTTTACCTTTTGGCACAGCCTGCTTGCCTGACGATCGACCGCCCGATTTGGTTTGGTTCAGACATGCTTCTTGGCCCTTTCCCGGCTTCGCTGCAGATGGCGGCAGAGGCGGTGGCAGAGCAACGACAGACTTTTCGTGCTGGTACTCACCTGCCAGCCAGTCTGTCTTTCTCCTGTGTCGATGCTTTATTTCCCGCTGACTCTGGTGGATCGCTGGCGGCAAAATCTGAAGCATATCTTCCAAAAAAAACATAGCTCTACCAAAACTTCAATAGTCCAACAGCCACAGCCATCGAAGCGAATTTTCACATAACAATTAGCGACGATGCAGTTAGATCGGGAATGGCACAAGCTACTCACATGGGATGATTTCGGCTCCGAGCTTAGTAGCGGTAACTCAACAAATAGAAAAACGGGAAACCCCGGTTAGGCCAAGCGAAGCTACAGTCAAGGCGCCATATCCAACAACTAGGCCAAGGAAAGGCTGTAACGGAGTGCCACGTTCTCCGGAAGTTGTGCTTTCGGTTAAGGTTGTAACACTACAGCGTTTCATGCCACTGAGGGGTGACTGTTGGAGTGCAATGGGGTTGAGTCGTCGCCTCACGAATCCTTTCGAGCTCAATCCGTTTCCGAAGTGGGTAAGAGACGTCGATCGTCAGCGAGACGTCGGATCTGTGAAAAACTCATTCACTTCTTCATTGGAAGGGTGGAGCGGAAGTAAAGCAGAGACTTTGATTCGGTTTAGCGGAAGGAGACGACATAACCATGACTCAGTTTGTGCCCTTGCTAAAGCGAATTTTGCTTTTCTGACTTCCTGTCTCCCTCTTGCATATGACTTTTTTCCTTCACGTTTGCGTCGTTTGCCGCCGTTTTGCGCCAATCCGCCCCAATAGAAGAGAAAAAAAGAAGTAACCTTTTACACAGCAAAAGCACCCCTGGGGGGACTGAAGCTCAACGGAGTTTACAAGCCGTCCTTCCTTTCGAACAGGAGCTGAACAGAACAAAGCAGGTTCTAAACATCCCGACAACTTGGGCACAAGTACGTACATTGGCGCATAGAACGGAAGCATAGTTACACACACACATTATACAAATGTATACAGACGATTCCAGCCGAAGGGCTCAGAAATAATGTGCATAAGCATCAGCTGAAGGAAGGGTGCGTCATAAGAAACGTATATTTTCTTTACAAAGTTAAAAGGCAAAGGCCTTCTTCTATTTTTAGAAGGGACCATGACATCGAACGCGAGACGGGAGGATGATTATTTAATCAGAACTGCATAGAATATTTAACTAATGCATATCATCATTCGGTGCAAGCAAATGGCATGTTAAACATGGGCGTTCAGTCTAATAGAAGCAGAGAAAAAAGTATATACATAGGTGATTAACTTTAACCGGGGACGTACGACCCAGTCGAAGTCTGAGGTTTGCCTTAACCTTCAGTTGTCCTCCTTAACTAGCTCTGTAGGGAACAAATGTGTTAATTGGCTTGATCTAAAGATGAAGACAAGGCCAGGTATAATTGATCCCTGATCCCGCGCTCCGTCACCTCTTGCGCCTGCATACAGAATGGTAACACATTGAAGCACAAAGGCGCCCTGCGCTGACCGCTAACACGATGATGAGCGTTTTTAGATTAGTTTCTAAAAACTAACCCAATCCTTAACGCCTGCCAACGTGTCTTGGTCTGCTGTCTGGAACGTGTAGCGTTACATTAACTGCAAGCCAAACTGATTCGACTTTTCGAAGGTTATTCCCACCCTCAGGTGATACCGGCCAACTGAGTGCTGTAAACCTAACAAAAAGACAGCAGCTCACACGAGGAATTTTGCTTAGCTCCATCCTTTCTTTGTCGTCCTCTATTCGAAATGTCCATATCTTAAAACTCTTTAATGTGAAGCTTGCTGTAAATGTGTACGCACGCGTACAGTTAAGACAATACATACAAGGCTTAGCCTTATTGAGGTGTTCTGCTCAGATCCAGGATTTCGAAGCACGCATAACACCCTTTAACCTTCTCTTGCTTCTTTGCCTTTCCTCTGTAGCTAGCTAGTGCACTCTAAGATGGCACGTGTTTTCAAATCTCCATTGGAAACCATTAACGTTCAAAATGGACAGATGATAAGTAGCCGTGGCATGTGCTGATAGCTTTTGCATAATAGCAAACAAAATCATTCCGAATTGTGCTAATTCGTCTCTTCACTCAAACTTATAGGCTAGGTGGTTCATTTGACAGCGTCTACGCTCACTGCTACCGTTTCAACCAAGCGGAGGACCTAGCCACTGCAAACATTCGAGCAACTCCTGCAATTCAGCCTTCACCATCATTGTCATCATCACCACCGCCACCGTTGTCTCTGTGCAGTATAACAGTCTACCCATGGTTAGCCGGAGAAATATCTCGTTTTATACAGCTAAGCTAACCCATCGAGGTAAAAGCGGTATCTGAACAACCGTAAAGATATTGTCTGCTACGTCTGATGCCACTACTGCCGCTATATGAAGTCTGTAGGGCTGGTAGGCCATAATAGTTGAAACACGAGATACGAAGAAGATAAGGGAGAGTGCAGGGAAGATTGAGTCTGAGCATGAGAATCTTGGATACGAAGATAGCGAGAAGTATGCGAAAGATGGCAGCCCTTACAGTGTCAGGCGGACCACAAAGTGAAGGCGGAGCAGGCGGGCTACAAATCTGCAAAGAAGGAAAAGCCAACATTTCCTTTGTGTTGCGTTCAGGGGATATAGCACCGAATTGACTGCAATATCATAAGGCGGCATGGTAGTTGCCCCGCCCGCGTGTCTTGACTGGTTAGTCAAAAAGGGGATGGGACAAAAAGCTAACCACGGAAGACTAAAAGACTCAAGAAAGGAATGGTCCGAGACAGGGATTTTAAGCAGCAGCTCACTCTAGCCCGGCACTGATACGAGACGAGAGACAACCGGTAGGAAAGACAGCTGCGGCTAGTACTGCTGCAAAAAGAGGAAGAACTCAGCATTAGCTGCTGGGCTCTGACTGCGGGCGGTGACTCGTCCAGTTTTCCCGTCGTTGTGGCAGACGACATCGGAGGAATCGATAAAACACCGTTAGCAGCTTCTCGATGGAGAAACACAGAAGAGAAGCGATGAAGAAGAAGGGGCAGAGGTTAACGGCCGACAGACTCCGCTTGCTAGCTCTGTTGGGCAGACCTGAAAGGCCCATAGCCCGAGCCTGTGGTCGAATCTGAAAGTCAAAGGCAAAAGGGACACCGCTTCGCTCCACTCCTGTGTGTCTGCGTCAATGCTGGGCATTCGCTTCCATACTCCTATTTGTCCCTGGCTCATACCAGTACTTCACTGGATTTCCCGAACGTTTGTTGGCAGCCATTAGTCCCTCTATCGGGTCTTGGGGTCCGCATTTACTCATTGATTCTGCTATTGCCACTGCAGTGCACCGTATCCTGCGCCTGAGCACCGCTGGTACTCGCGAACTGCTGCTGCTCCCATGAAAGATGCCCTGCGGTGTTTTTGAACACAATTTGTGTGGTGCGTGTGTGCCTGTCCACAACACTGGCAAGGATACACATACTTAATCGGACACCCGTACACAGGGATACCCAAAGTTGGCTCTAAGTTTGAATAGCATGTGTTTTCTTTTCCCTGCTTGCCGTACCTTCTACCTAACTCCTGAGCATGTGTCGGGTCGTCCGCCGTTTTAGCTCACTCTTACCCGGAGAACCTCTTGCGTCCCCCCCAACCAATCAAACAGGCAAGACTGCCCGCCTGTTCAGAAGCACTATGCGGACCTCCTCATAAACTTTATGGATGCAGCGTTTTTCCTTCATCTCGTTGTTGTTGCAACGTCGGCCTGCCATTCACCGGATGGCTACTTTCTTTTGCCGTCCATCGCCGACCGAAACAGCGGACGTTCGAATGTCGATAGGTTCTCCTTCATAGTGTTCTGTCGACGGCGTTTGAGTTGGGCTGAGCTGAGTTGCCCAGTTGGTGGTCGCATTGGGCGATGGCGGCGGGCCTTGCTGGGCCACGGGTCTCGAATAGACTATTGCTTGGCGGACCAACTGACGACCGTTATAGGTGAGTTCCTTGTGCTGCTGATGACCTACCAACACAACAAAACTGGTCTCAGAGACGCTGCCAGAAAAGCGAGAAGTGACGGCTAAAATGAAACAGAGGATAAAAGAACAGAAGTTCAAATCGGACGACCATAGAGCTAGCGCTAGAGTCAGCAGTCCTTTACCAGTGAGACCACCAGTTTTTTCATCAGCGGCTGGCGACGCAGGAAAATGTGAAGAGCATTGATGAAAAACGTATGTAAGAGGGAAAAAGAGTAGAAAAACAAGTGATATACGAAAAAATAAAAGAAGAGGATGAAGCAGATGTTAATGTGTAAACGGGGGAAGCGGCTGAGGAGCAAAACGAGGCCGAGAAAAAAAGAATTTAGTTTCGGTGGTAATCACTGCGTAGATCCGTGTTCGCTTTTGTATGTCTTCGAAAAAGCCCTGAAGTGGCAGCGAAAACAATGAACGTGTCAAAAAAGTGTTTGAAAAAAGATAGCATCAGGCGGTGGGTCGATTTCGCCGTTCATAGCAATCCGAAGGTTCGCGAGTTTTGGACGAGGGTATGGCAGACCCGGAGCTCTACAATAGCTCCAGCTATGTCGCATTCATTAATGTTTCTACAATATGACAACGAGGGAATGGAATGATAGCAAAAATAACAGAAAGCTTGATAATAGTAAGGAGGAGATAAAGGTAACGTAAAAAGTAAGACGCGTGGCTAGTGTTCTGGATGTCTGGATCTACACTTGAGGACAACTAGGTAAACAATTTAAGGTACAAAGTAGGTGTCTGAACGGTAAATAAACTGATTATTTGGTTGTGCCGTAACATGAGAATTTGATAACTAACACGAGGCTAGTTCGATTATCAATAGATCGAACGAACAAGGCCTAGAGATTATGCCCGGGTGGATAGGTAAACAGATAAATATGCCGCCCTTCAGTACTACTTAACCTATCGGAATAATGGTAGGACAAGGAACGCTCGATTGCTTTATGGTGTTAAAAAGTAATGTCATTAAAACACTACTGTGAAATACGTTTCATAAGACAGAACACGTAATGAAGTCCTGTGTCATACTTGTGAAGCTCGACCGAAATGAACTTTCACTAACACAATAAACCGCAGAGAATTTGCTTGCATTAGCAAAAATCATGACTAGAGAAAAGCATAGGCCTATAGTTCCTACAGGGTGTCCAGAAATTATTGGTGGAAACGTTCCAAGGAAGATTTGTTTTATCTTTTATTGACTCGCACCGACCACCGAACAATCAATCAGCTTTCAGTATTAGCAGTGAGCAAGGCTATGTTGAGGCTGTTTGTGTTTGATTGGGTGAAAGCTGTTTCTTGGAGGCAAATTGTAGGCCATAGTCAGATTCGACAGGATTGACACGCTTCTTCTTCTCCATTTTGCAAAATATCGATTTGTCACATGGGCATTATGTGATTATCCGTTTCGTTTATGTACGCAAATCCTAAAATATCCCATGACTCATTCATTAAGCCTTTTTGCCTCTTCCTATTGATCATGGTTATACTCCACAGGCTAGCCCCATTGGCAATTTAAGACATGCATTCCCAGTAGCTATACTATTATCGCAATTCTCAGAAGGCAATTACATCATATTTAACTATCAAAGTGAATAAAATCAATACAAGTTTAGCATATTCACGAAGATAGTCAGTGATTTAGGACCTGTTTGAAACTAGCGCCAGACGGTTCTATTGATTATACAGTATCCTTCAGCGAGTGACCTGCTTAGTATGGTTCTAGCTAAGCCTCGTTCCGTAATCAATTATTTTATTTACTTTCTCTACCCATTGATCGACCAGAAGATCGTGAGGATTTTTGCTAGGCATCGGTCTAACGCTTTTCGGATGCCGACGCCGGTTGCGGGGACGGTAAAATCACAAAGCTGAGGCTACGTTGTTTCATTACTTTTGCGTGTTCGGAAGGTTATCGAATATAATAACAATCATCGTAAATAAGATATTAATTTCATGCTTCGAACGATTTCATATTGGTTCATTGAGCTGGATCAGTCTGTAGAAAACAACGATATTATTAAGTAATCATTCTTGCTTTATTTAGTGCTCGCTAATCTCTCACTAAACAATAATGAAACAATAATCCAACTATATATAGATTGTTCTTTTTGTACTCAAGCGTACATACTACATAGAGACCACTAGCCAACCGTAGCTGCTTGATAGTGGTGTGAGGCGGTAACGTATCGCATTATATAGGCCACCCTGTTTGCCATGTAATATTATGCTGTAGTAGCTAATGTCGAGTCCATCGCGTGGTAATCATTCAGGAAGGCGGCAAGGTAAATATCAGAACAGCCACCAAACGGTGTCGACACAGCGGCAGCGTCATTTAGTAGTATGGCTACGGCGAGATTGGTAGACAGGCATCTGTAGCATCAAAAGGGGCTGCTAGGTAGATGTGGCTACTGGCATAGCGCACAGCCGAAACAGTACTGATGCCGTTGGCAGTGGGGCAAGTAAGTAGGTATCCTAAGCAACCTAGAAGACAGTCACATGGGAAGAGGCGGTGGAAAGGATATAGGGGTATATGGTCCTCATTTCGTCTTGGTAAGGATTACGGTAAAGTCCTAGAATCAGTTAGCCCGTAGCCGTTCAGCCGTTCTGGTGGAGCAGGAACGAGCGCTGCGTCTGCTATTTCTGCTGCTTCTTCCGCTGCCCCTACCGCCCACCCTCCACCTCTTGCTGATGCTGCTTTAGGCCGTGCTGTCAAGACTCCTGGCACGACTCCTTGGAAAGGCCGGCTATCCGCCGTGGTCGATGGCCTGTCCCAGTTTGATCCTATAACCAATCGCTTACTGCAAATGGCTGGCTTGGCTAACAAAATGGGAGTACGAAATACACAGAATAGATGAGGCGGCTCGCTCGCCGGCTAAAGATTCCCGTGATGCTACCGTTGGGGTTGGCTTTGTCGTCCACGTATTTTTAGGCTCTCCAAACACTGAACGCAACAGCTCCGAAGAACTCCAAACATTTTCTAAAATGCGTTGACTATTTCTCTAGAAGCGCTGTTGCACGGGCTGTGGACGGCTACCGAAATAGTTTTAGAGAAACCTGTGCACTTCAAACAACAAAAACGCAAAAATCCGGATTACGATTACCTCCGAAATTGTTATACTTTGTGGTGCTGATTGATGTTGACTCTAGAAACAGCTTTGCGATAGAGGATAGTGGATGTCACTTTCCTCTCCCTCCTTAATACAAACACGAATGAATGTTTCCAAGTTTTTACGCCGTCCCTATAATCTGTAATAGGTAGCAGAGGTTTTTTTTGTTTAAATAATGTCAAGATGTTTCCCATGTCTAGTATAATAAATGAATAACAAAGCTAGGCCGACAAAGCCACGCATCAACACCGTAAAACAGAAGGAGTCACCCCGTTATTACACTTAGTTGAATATAGGCTGTTAGATAAATTAGTCAAATACAACCCATTTCTGAATACAATGAAACATTGTTAAGTGCGTCATAGACTCAATGATGAATATATTTACTACGTATGGTTAAGTAAAGAAGATACACTAGCTTTGAGCTTCACACGTAGAACCTTATATGGAGTTGAAGACTTTAAATTTCAAAGCCGACCATTTAGTAGAGTAGAAACGGTGAAATAATTAAGGCAGTGCATTTAGATTCCGTAGAAAAATGAAGGGAAGTTAATTCTAAGCGTTAAGCTAATCTGCGTAGATGTATTGAGATCGGTTTCAGCCACGTCGCTTGACGCTCCTTCAGTTCACATTCGATTGTTTAAGATATTACTGCTTCAAGGACAGAAATGAGCTGCCAATAGTCATACGCCAAGCCAAATGGCATGGGGCTCTGACTTGAAAACGTTTGCTCCCTGAACCCTAATACGTTCTAGTAGTTGTCGATTTTTCATACATCCGATTCTCGGATTCTCAGCAAGTATAATGTTTTTAAAGCTGGGACCAGCTGGCATCCGTTTTTGCTTACTGAGTGTATACGGAAAAATGCATACACTCATATAACTGAATTTTTTATTTAAAGAAGTATACAATACTTTTGATGCATCGAGAGCAATGTGCTGTAGCCGATCGAGAGCCTCTCTCTGATGCGCTAGCTGTGCACCCAATTGCAAAAAGATATATACTGAGCGTTCGCAGCAACAGGTACTATCATACTTTAAGAGAAGTTGTCTTTGTTTCCTTTGCCCATACTTTTCCCGGCCAGGGGCTGCACAGCATCTTTTGAGCTGGAAGCCCAGTTTAGCAGGTAAATTAACTTCAAACAAGGATTTTGTCTTTATTCAAGCCGCCGAACCAACCCTTTGAATTGATCAGACCCCTACAGAGTTTTTCCATTATCTGTAGATAGAAAATTTCCCGTTGAATCCCTCGTCGTATATTTCTCCTAATTTTCTGCGTTAGTCTTAGGCTTTCCGCACACCCTCAAGTTACTAAGCTAAACAAGCTTACTTTGCTTAGCTTACCGCACACAGTTTGAGATTATTACTTTTTCGGTAATTGATCGTTTGCACACCACCTATAGGCAATCCATACATCAAACTATCCATTCTCTTACAAAGGTGTTACTTATTTTTTACACAAATTGTTATGAAACCGACGCCTATAAAGAACAGCCATCTATAGATTATGGCATATGAGGCCAGGATCAAGTGGGAAAATATATAGATCCAGACAGTAGCTTATCCTCCTAGCCATTGCCAGGAAAAGCTATCTACATATTCGTACTGGTACACCTTATTGTTGTATTCCCTAACCCCTATTGATATATGGTCAATTTGCCTTTTGCTCGGTCTGAAAGCGGTTGAGAAAAATAATTGAAGTGCAATAATACGGGAAGTATCGCCATACCCGTACAGCATTGTATAAGGCTAGCCGCTCACGAATCTACTGGTTAAGCCTCTAAGACCCGTGCGCCGACCCACACCGAAGCGATCACCCCACATACAAAGGACAAAGGTAATCTGGGCTGACTAGATGCAATGTAATCTATGTGAAGCCCCATTATGCCACGTGCCAGTTCCAGCACTATGGCCGAGCATGCCATGCTGATCAGTGTGACGCTCCTTTCAACTGGTCACGTGACGAAGGCAAAGGCGGCATTTCCCATGTGCACACACATTTGGGGTTCACTAATATATTGCAACACACAGACTGCCGTATGAACCGACTATCACGGAAACCAACAACAGACTCCGTCTTTGATATAAACCCTTGTCTTCTGTTTAGCGGTGGTTGCATGACTTCGAGGATCGGGTTCTGGCATTTCGATAGAGTCAGGACAGAGGTGACTGCAGAAGCAACAGCTATAGAGACATCAACGGCACTACGATTCCGAGTACCGTTCCTTTGCTGCTAAGGAGTCATTTAACGTCAGCCTCGTGTACATGCATGGCCTGGAGCGACTCACTTACATGGTCATAAATATATCGACCCAAATGCACGGTTAGAGCGGCAGGCCAATCACCCGTCGTCCCGAAGATGCTTCCAGGAGTTCATGCCCGCCTTCAGTACAAGCAACACACTTAGGGCTAGCAGTGAGGCAGCTTTCATTAAGCTAGCAGCTTCAACGCAAGCATCGTCAACGACATCATCAAAAACAACATACCTAAATACATAGATCGCAGACGAAGGAAAAAAGCAGAAAAAGATCACTGGGGCCTGCCTGGCTCGTCTTATGTATGTTTGCTGCCGTATATTTTTCGTCTCTTGGTGGGCTTAAGTAGAGTCTCCAGTGCTACTACCGTACACCCTGGCCCACGAAGGAACCAGTCGCCTAGCTCATCTCACTTTCACGCGAGGGGGGAGCTGTGATGAATGAGTCTTTGTTGTTGTCCTTACCGTCGTTACATGTCGCAGCCGGCAATCGAGGCATCAGCAGAACTTCGGTGAGCAGTAGCGACAATGGCGGATTTCATGCAGAAGGCTGGAGTTGCCCATTGCCCTGATTTTCTACTCTTGTCTATATTCATCCATTTACCCCCTCTCCATCACACGCTCCACACCCACGATGATCCAGGGTGTCGCCCTCAACGGAAAGCTCACTTGTGCGCCTGCCAGGACAACAAGCCAATGATCATGCTATAGGATGGCAGTCTATTTTAATAACTACTCAACTGCTCTTTTTCAGTTGAGTCCTCAGATTTTGCCTCCAGGTAGAGCATATGTCGGTGCACGTATCACAGTACTGGGTGGCTATGCCCACCTACTTTCTCGTAGGCAGAATTGCCCTGACACTAATCGAGTTCGTTGCTGGCTCTTTTTCATACTTCCAGGCTTACAAAGGAAAGTATTAGCTATCACTAATGAGCCTCGATACGACAATTGTATTAAGCTTATACAGGTGCTGCTGTGATTCGGTCATTCACGCTCAAGTTATTGATTATTGTATCAGATATAGTAACATGCGGCATTACCTGCGTCTACTGGACGTAACATTTAAGAGTCAAGCCTGCAGTAAAGACTGTCTTTTCGCTTTATTTAGTCTTTCTTAGTAGTATACTGTTAAAACCTGTGTCAGTGCCAGTCCTTTGGCCAAAGATTTATTATTCTAAAGCTGAAGCTAGTGATCTTTTAGATAGCACTCAGGCTATAGAGGTAGTTGAGTTTTACAACATTCTAATATAAAGTTCCACCACCGAACTTTCTAACGTGTTTAAAGGCTGGCCGACAGTGTCCTACATGACTAGCGAATTCAGCTTTTTGGTGAGCTGCTTCTATGATAGGACACCGAACGTCTCGTTTTATGCACGAATCGAAACAAATGCTGAATTGAACGCCCTGTTCCACACGAATCGCACTACAGATAAAGCAGTTTCATATTCAAAAGCCAGGCGATGGTAAACAGTTCGAAGGGGAAAAGTTTATTTTCAAGTTCTCTAAACCCAAGCACAGAAGTGTAAATACGACGGTGGAAAGTCCCACGCACGAAATCTCATTACGCGTATTATAAAACCTAGTCAAGCTATATACGAAGCCCTAAAATCCACACAAGATGTCAATTTTCATTTTCCACCTATTCGCTAGCTAATGGTAAAAGTTAGCTTATCAGGTATCATTGCTTTGAATTGAACAGGACTCCCACATAAACATCTCGTGTTGTGGTGCTTTGCATGATTCGTAAGCACTCTAAGTGCTTGCTCAAAGTACTATTTCAGAGAGTACGCCCTCATAGCCATAACCCATATTATGAAATATCCCATATCAATGCACTCAAACACACTAATTTCAAATAGGCATAGCGATTCATTGTGGGCGTACGCGGTCCACTAGTGACTTCCATAATATCGTTTTCTGTATGAGTTTCCGCAGGCTATTAGTTAAACAATGTAATCTGTTAAATAAACGAACAGGCAGTGTTTATCACATAAAGTAGAGAAGGTATGTAGGCTGTATTGCCCCACGAAATCGTCACTGTCGGTGGCGACGTCAACGACACACATAAAATATACTAGGAATGTTTATGATCCCGTTCGGTTAAGTGTCGGTTACCTTGTTGAATTATATTTACATAGAAAGGATGGCTTCAACAGTACAGCTCTGCCAAAGAAGAACTGCGGGAAATCACATTTTGTGCGGAAAATAATTCAATATCCTATTGTACACGTTTATACATTATGTACAAGTAATTTTTATTGTGAAATGTGCGTAAATTAACGTCAACGGAGCCGAGACGTACATTGCTTCGATATAGAATGTTTCGACTTAGCAATCATATATTTACTATAACAACATGATAATTATGCTATCTTAGCTTTGTGCACCTTTTGTTCATATCATGCTTGAAATTGGGTCGTTTAAATAAGAAGGCTGGCACCAATGCCACCCCTTACGCCCCTTGAATAATAAATAATTTAAAAGTAAAAATAGAACATCGATATTGGGAACGCACGGACACGCTAAAAGGCATGCGGTGGTGGCTTGGTGCTACGCAGGTACCGTTTCAAGAGTATATCGAGAGCTGAGTATCCTTATCGCAACGCGTTTAAAAATTAAAATAACAATGGGCCTCTTCCAAAGAAAATATTATCAATGTCCTATTAATTCTGCTAATGATAATTTATAGAAGTACTAAGAAAAATCGTTATATGTTCAGAATTTTCAATTAGTAAACTTAGAACGGCACGCAATTGAGACTCAGTGCGGCGATTGCGCAAGGTTCTCCTGGACCATTTCTCCTTGGCACAGCAAAAACAGCATCCCTATATTTTTTTCAACTCGGAAATTTTTCTGAACAGATTCAGGCTTTCCTAATCCATTTGTTGTTCGTATTCTATGGCTCTACGATAGATGACTATAATGTGTCGCGAACGTCTTTAGCAAAAAAGGCAGAGCAAAAAATAGCCACAATGCACTAAACATTTACCGAGCCAATGAATTTGATCGGTCAAATGATAACGTCGATATCTTTCGAGGGAAAACGTTCAAACGGCAAAGAACTCTCTATCAAGATTTTAGGCTTAAGGCAAACGCGACGCCTTCCAGCTCGGTAATTATTGATTATAATCTGTTCTTTACAATGGGAAATTATGTGCCAATAAAAGGATATAACCTATTTACTTTATAATTCTATTTGTCTGTACAACGTAACATCATGGAAGGGTTAATCGGAAGGGTGTCTATCACATATCCGCTGTGCATTCTGAAGAGCAACCCACACGCAATGCGCACACCGGTCAAGGTATAAGGTCAACGATTCTACCACAAAGACGGAGATATTTTAACGCATTTGTCTACTGCATGTACTTTTTGCGAGCTAGCGCTTAACGTCCATCACCGTAACACATAATATAGCTAGCTATACGTACGTGCTCGGCTCGCCTCTTGAATAAAGACAGATCGTTTGGTACTCACTTTATAACTGACCAACTAACACGTTATTGATCTACTACGGTTTAGTCGCCCTGACCATATGGCAGGGCTAAAAATCGCTTACCTATAGACCTAACGTTGTTCCAATGAGCATTTAGTGCATCAGCTATATAGACTGAGATTTCTATATATACCTAGCCACATGACGTTGCATACCACTGTTCGTCGTCAATCCCTGCTTTTGAACGTAGGCTCACGGTTAGTATGGCCTATAGTACAGGAATGGAGCTGGTGAACCTAGCAGCCAGTAGTTCTAGATAGCAGGGATGCTGGCCATTAACAGAAACGTGACAAACCGTAGCTCACTTAAGTGAACGCATCGTTGCCGTGTCAGCATTGTCAAACGCATGTCAGCAGCATTAGTCGGAGTGCACCAGCGCGCACCCGAAAAAGGTTTGTTGTCGCCTGGCCAAGGGGCGGTAGGTTTGCAATCCTGTTTGTGTACTGCTACAGGATCATGGAATATAGCTCAGCTAGTTGTGCACCTATAACTGCTACAACACCACGGCTTGGTCATCTAATTGTTCTTGTTGCTTTTATAAGTCGTTGTGCTTTTGTTAAACATACATTACTCGAGTATAGTATTCACCTTCCATATACTGGACACAGAGGTTCTAAGCCTCTGAAATTGTCCTCGATCCGCGCCTAGATCCAAGCCCTCGCCCGGTCTGCTGACTCCGCTCGTCGGTTTATTCGTTATATTTAGTGCAAATACAAAGAAATACAATTGGCCGACTGACTAGTCAGATACGGAAGCATGGACCTTCTAGCGAACACACGTGATTTCGACAGAGAGGACGGTGGCCACGGCGGTAATAGCGCCTGCGATGACATGTTAGCGCGACCCGTGTTGTTATCGTGCATATATCGCACAATCGAACATCTAATGAAGTCAGCTAGCGTCAGCGGGAAAAAGGCCGAAAGATGAGCCCGTGGTGGGCTGTTCGTCTATGGCACCACTCATATAAACGCCGGCGGGCGAAAGGGAGACCGCAGCGAGTGAGGATAGCTGCTATTGCGGTGTGATGGGACTGGACTCTGGCCTCCGACCGTTTTGGCTTGGCGACGCGGCCTGGCCATGCGGCCTGGCCATGTCCAGACGGCCCAAGCACACCATGGGGAATTTTACACGTATGGATGTATCCATATATATAGATATGGAAAGCAATACTACCGGTATTACCAGCATGCGCAGACGCAGAGCGGGTTCCGTTGAGCGTACGGTTTACCAGTGCTAGCTGGCCAGGCAGACTCGTAGCCTAACCTCCCGTCTGCCGCAGTGCAATGTAAACAAGGCCCGAAGGGAGCTTGGCAAACCTAGAGAGCGCCAGTTTAGCAGACGACATCGTCTCAGCGAAGTTTACCATCAGTTAATCGAGCCAGTAATCCAGCCAACTTTAGCTATAGATAACAATGGAGAACGGCGATAAAGCTTTGTATTCGCGTTGAAAAACACGCATTTTACGCGAGTTACTACTATTGTATTACACAGTCGATAACTACTGTTGTGGACAATACAATTTGTTCGTCACATTTGTTTTGCCAATAAGCAATAATAACATGAAAAAAAACACTGCTATGTATGAGAAAAGCGAAACGATATCAGCAATATTGCATTAAATGGTAAATATAGCTACCTGGACTGAGCTAGACACATCCGTATCGCACACACCAACACACAATGGATTAATTATACGCGCGAAACAACTGTTAACTACTGAACTGCATACAGAATGAAAACCAAACTACCTAAATTTCAATGTCGATCAACTTAATTCTCTCTCCATTGTTTGAATAAATTTTCGGCGAACCTCTCAGAAACGCTCATAGTTTAGAACTAATTATGAAACGTGTTTAGGACAAAGTTAACGGAATTTCGTAAGTTTGAAAAAAAACAAACTTCTATCGTCGGGCAAGCGGACAGGTCTCATCCGCAAAATGATCTCAACTGTTCATTGCTACTTACTGATGTCCAATGAGGTCCTGATCCTTGGCATGGGCCCGCTCGAGTTGAGTTGATCCCACAAACAACATTGCGCAGAAGAGTAGATGTGGTAACGGCGACAATCGTAGTGGTTTCCGTGGTCGTGGTTGTAGTGACGGCGGACATTTTTGTGATGGACGACACCTTAATCTTCGACTATTATTCGGTCGTGGCGCTCGCATCGTCAATGAGTCTGAGGTATTGTTAGTACGATGATCACAGCACGTATTTGTTTTCGCAATTTCAGTAGGAGTGATGCTGCTTGCAGAACTTGTTAATGTATCTGCAGTATTTGTTTGATTTATTTTCTGTTTTGTGGCTAACGAAGATAGCGATGCTGCCGTGGAGTTGGGCACTGATCTTGATATCGATATGATCGACGGCACGAGTACAGACACCGAGGACAACTGAGGAAACTTTTGGAGGCTACAACGATTCGCATTACATCGCTGCTGGGATCGGCTGTACTGGTTATTTCTTCCTTTTAATAGGATCAGGCTCGGCCCCGCAGCTGCCTTTCTTTTCCGGCCCCCATAGCCAAGGTGGGGTCGGGCGCGCGGCCGGCGTCGCACGTTTGAACCGCTGATGTTGACGCCGATCTGTTCGCTCTCGAGTAGTGAACGATCGCTCCTCTCGTCGTCGTGTGCTTTAAGGGGGGGGCCTGAGCCTCGAGCCTCTAGTAGCGACATCCGCCGAATTTTCATCGTCGCCGGACGTCTCTATAGCGTCTCCTGCTGTTTCAACTGCACTCGTGCAGTTGTTGCTACCGACGAAAATGACAGCGTAGCGGAGTCTGCTCTGTGGGTAGGCTACAGGCGAGCTACGGTATCTAATCGTAAGCACGGTACTAAAAGTCACGATAATAACTATGGTAATGCTAGTTCGTACAAGAAATGCGCAGTGAACAATGCCGCGTCTGCGAAATGGTACAACGAACGCTTAACACCGTTAGGTGACAACGGCGATGATTTCAAGTTCTGCTGCGTACGCACGCAGAACTGGCACTACGGACGCACAAGTAACTCCTAGAAAACTACGATGACGTACGTGTTACGAAGATCCACTCCGTCCGAAGCACTCTACTGCTTTCTGAGAATTTCTGAATAACAAATCTGGCAAACGTTAAGCCGAAAGCACCACATCATAGGCTACCATCTCTGAACTTGACTTATGTACAGGTAAACGAATCACGTACTGTAGCCGGGCTGATGATGGTACGATCTCATAGACAAAGACATTCAATGCTTAGTTGACGTTGTTCAGTGTTGGCGCATTGATTTCATGACGTACAGAAAGTTAAACGTGGGAAGGAGGGGCGGGAACAGATACTTGTTCTACATGGAAACAACGCAATCGGTAGCAACCGCAAGTAGAATTCGAATTTTCGTTATCTAACTTCAGTCCTTTCTGGACTTTGGTTGTGGTTCTTCGGTTCTGTTCCAAGTTACCAACTTCTTTCTTCTTTAGTTTTCTTGGCCTCTCTAATAGTTGTATGCTGTGTTTAGTTTATAACTGGCATACAAATGAAATGAAATGAAGATATTCTGCTGAACGGCTTAATCTCATACTTAATCTTGACTCCGACCTCTGATCTACTTTCTTAATTAGTCATCTACTGGCTATCATCGTCTGGCGACCAGGAGCAGTCGCGTTGCGTGTGGTTTAGCACCGTTGTCGATCAGGCTGACTTCATAGCGAAATAGAGTTGATGCAACAAACCCAGACCATTTTCCTGGCGCTGAATAAGCTGCGACTTAGCCAATAACCCGAGAGGAGGACAGCACTGGATTTAGATCCTGTTATCGCTGAACGGTTGATCTCGCCGTCGGAGGATGACAGAAACAATTATTTCGCAATTTAGTTTTCCTCCTTGCTTTGTTTACCCCTGTAGCAGGATTTTTTGTGCGACTGCTTCGCCGTTGCAACTCCAAGCTGTAACCCCCCTCCCCGCTTCTTCGGTACTCGCTGTGCGAGATACATGAGCAATTGGAAGTAAAAGGAAGTAAAAAAACAAACAAAAACTGTCTTTGCCTATTTTTGCTTTTTCGAGCAGTCTCGGCTTTCCTTCAATATACTAATCTCTTCCTTTTTCCACAGAAACGTTTGTTTGCTACTTTTCCCTAAACCAGCTTCGCGTTCTTACATCAACACCGAAAGCTGGGCCACCCTGATATCGACATACCAGAGCTCACTTTCGGCTACCGATTTGATTTTGAACCAAGAAAAGGTGAAATTTACTGATCAGAGCTGATACCTTCTGGTTGACTGGTCCTTTATTACTTAACAACAATCGGCGGCGTTCCTCCACGTCTAAAGTATTCGACCTTTTTATGTTGTCGATAGCCTTTAACTTATGGCGGGAACCTGGAGTGGACGGGTGAACGACAATAATGAAGAAGATTAGGTTGAACTACTCTACGGAACGAGCAGGACGACTGAAAAACGCTAATTGTCACAGAAGTGATCTGAGTTACGTTAGTCGCTTGAGAAAATGGTCTCTGCACAAAACTTAAATAGTTGAAAACTGATGATCAAGTTCCACTATAAGCTGTGAAGCGCACGGCGCGCGACTGCTCACATGATCACTGCACTAACGTTAATAGTGACAGTATTGCATCGATGGCTATTTCACATTGTTGGTAGCCGGTGGCTTGCTCGAATTATCATAACGGGAAAACGCTAGACGACGGCGATCGACGGCGGAATGACTGAATCATCAACAATAGAAATGACGACAGAAATCGTCCGCTGCTTTACTGCTTGCGACACGTTTATTGCCACTGCTGTCGTGTTTTTCTTTATTAATGAACACTTTCATATGTTCGTATAACAAAGTGACTTTCAAGTCTAGCGACCCTTTAACCGTCAGACGATGCACTATATGCGCTTGCTTCTCGCATGAACGAAGCTACAAGGATGACTATTGCCACTGGTAACGCTATTTGTTGAAAAGATGATCACTCCACGCGGGACACTTGAGCGTTTCTGTTGCTGAAATTGGTCTCGTAGTAGGGAAACAATGAACCGCACCTGTACAGCGTGTGGACTGCGTCGATAGCTCCTGCTTATACCCCGTTATCTCCGGATAACAATTTTTCACTGCGCGGTTTCCTCTCCAGGACGTATCAGCTGCAGCAACCGGTTACAGGTGTAGTAGTCTCGTTGCAATATGGTTCTCGATCGTTGTTGAGCTGGTTCTCGTGGAGAGGTACTCTTTCGTTCGATACTAGGCACAGTTTCTACGAGGAGTCGTTGCCTCTAGTACATCGGTCGCGGTTAAACCCGCTCGTAGTTGTCGATATTTTTGTTGTTTATTGTAGCCTGGGCCGAGTTGTCGAGGGCCCCTACCGCACCGGCTGCCGCTGGTCCGCTGACTGGCTAAATAGATTAGTTTTCCAAGAGGGAGTTCCCAAAATAAATAAACGGTACTGTTCGGTAAGATCGTGTGTTCCACCAAGTGGGCAACGACTTTTACTTTTTTGCCTACCCGTCGCCAAGTTCACTTCGCTTTTGAATTGTTCGTCTATTGCTACTCTCTCCTGTTGTCAAGCGGCTCAAAAAACCTCTCTGGTTACGATTTCTCAGCTTTTCTCTTAGCCTGTAAGTCGCATAGACAATCACGTTAGTCGCATGGCTGGTTTGCGGTACACACATCAGCAGTGTGTAATAGTAGAGTAATATTGCAATAGGACAGAACCGGCAAACGTCACTGCTGTGCTTTCTAAGGACTCCTATTAGCATAAGTAGGCCAGTCGTCACACTGTCGTTCTATGATCAACGGCCCCGCCGCCAGCAGCAGCACGCTGGCGCCCGTAGGCGCCTTGCCGCAGGTTTTTTCGCACTAGCACCTTTTACAGGCCACCACGGCTCGCCAGCTCTGTTTCAGGCGTTAACTACCGCACTCGAAGCCACCATCGGGCGTTCTGTTCGGATCGGTCCGACTTGCCTCTGTACCAGCACCGACCGACCGACCGACCGACCGACCGTTCGTGCGTCTCGGCCGTGTGGTGTCTCGAGATTCTCGCAGCAGCAGCCGCTACTGTCGTCGTTCTCTTAGAGTGCGCGCGCTTTTGTTCGCGGCCAACAGCAGCAGACAGCTCAAAGTTATCAACAACCAACGGCTCAACGCAGCCAGCCGGGCAAACAGGCCATAGCAGCAGGATAGGAACAGCGGCAGCGGCGGCGGCAGCAGCAGCACTCTGGCCTGCAAAAGGCGGGAACGAGGACAGAGGGCGCCCTGACCTACGCGGCAGCGGCCGTGTCAGCCGCGACAGAAGCGTTGCCACAGCTTTTAACACATAGCCGACAGGCGAGTCGGACGCTGCTGGCGTTGCTCGTCGCCGCGCTGCTGCTGCTGCTGATGAAGATGGTGGTGTTGTTGTATAGGCACACCGCCAAAACAGACAGACTTAGTTATGATGGCAGGGGTACAATGTCTTCACAGAACCGCACCAGCAGTACGACTGTACAACGGCAAGCTCATCGGGAACGTAGTACACACACATTCAGTCAGCCTGCACGCAGGCAAACTCACATATGCATGCACACGCGCGCACCCACATCGAAAGAATGATGAGGGCACAACATGCCCCCCACCATTGTTACCTAGTGCAGCCCAAGTGAGCCTATCCTGCAGGCAACTTATCTTCCACCGGCGACAACCAAGCACAATTCCACGAAGCCCCGACAGCCAACGAGACATTCTCCTTCCATTTGCCTCAACCGCCGCCGCCAGCGTTGCCGCTTGTGCGTCTATCCTCTATCGGTTGCGCGCGCAGACCCGCCAAGCCCTCTGGCAAGCAAACGTGCGATAGCCTTCCTGTACTCGGTAGTCCCTCCTTGCCTCTTCCTCCTGTCTTATGCCCCCGCCCTCGACTAGCCTCAGCTCGACAGCGAACTTTAGCCCTCTATCTGCCTAGCTAGCTCCATCCAATCCAGTTCGCCATGGTTCCGTGGCTGTCACCCAGACTGCTCCACGACACTAGCCATATGCCCAGTCCTCTCCTCCTCGCCCTCTCGTTCTCTCCCACCGTCTGTCCTATCTCTGCCCCATTGTGCCCCCGAGTTGTGCTGAATTCCGCTTTGGCTTCCTCCACAGCTTCTCTATTTCCATCCCATCAAAAGTGTTCTGTATGGCCAGGAAGCTTCTTTCCCTCACCTAGTGGCCTAAACACCGCTACTGCTGCTGCAGACAGGCAGTAGCTGCCTCTGGTGATGCCTTCTCCGTCTGTTCTATGCACGAAGCCAGCACTTCTCAATTCTTGGCTTCCTGGTTCACTTTAACTGTGCCTGGTAGCATAACTCTAAAGAACAGGGGACAATTTGCTCTGTCTGCGACTGGTTTGCAGCAGGTCGTTATACAGAAACGACGGCCCACGTAACTGCTCCTAGCGGCAGTGCCATTGAAAACGGGTGGCTGTTGTCAGAGGAGACAACAACACAGCTCCGTGTTCGCACTTCTTGTAGCTGACGTACTGATCGTCTATTTGGAAACTGAGGCCTTCAGTTCTGCTCCGTCCATCGGGATGGATGTGCTCCTCGTACTGCCACTGGACAGGACGGTTAAGGTCGTACTAAGCAGCCGGGTTTAGCTAGTTCGAATCTGCGCGTGTTTCGTGACCAGACTCAGCTATAAGCCCATGCAACAAGAGAACAAGCACCTGAGGTACTGAGCCCTTTGAAAGCGAAAACTAGAGGCGGCCGTTATAGGAAAAGCTGAAACTCTCTTACGCTAAAATTCCGGCATTGAATGCCCTGGGGAGGAATTGAACGAATCGTAGACGTAAGGTAAAAGGCCAACGGTCGATCTCGGTGGCTAAAAGATTGAATTAGCGCGCGACGATGCTGATGGTGGTGTGCTCTCGTCTTACCTGCAGCTGGTAAAAGTCGGGGGGCCGGAAGGCGCCAAAGCACATGAACGCCAGAATTCTGAGCACGAGAATAACTTATGCAGCGACCACGGCGACGACCTCGGCCGAAATGCAGTCACCGCCGAGAGAATTTGACTGGCCCGTTTGTCTGTCACGACTCTGATAATCAGTCCGGCCAGATGCGAGGCCGGGGATGGAAGTTGGAGGCGGCAAAAAAATAGAAGAACGAAATAGATGTAACGGCCTTCGGAAATGGATATATATGTGCATGTACATGAGAATGTGATTACGCTAAAACCCAATTGCTGCTGGTAGATTTAACCATCAATTTGGATTGAAGGCTGAGGTGAAAAAGCCGTCTTATCTGTAGTCACTATCGTCATCCATACCAATTAGGACGCACACGGACAAGTTCGTTATCGCTACCACACATCGCAACTGAAACATCCATGTCCTATGCCCTAGTTGCAACTATTAGAACACTTAAAATCGTATTATAACATCACATACATGACGCGCGATTCTGGTAAACTCCGATCATAGTTAATTTTGCTTTAGTATATAGAATTCTAGAGCGCCTCACGTGTCCCTAAATTTAGCAAGCAAACATGTTGCTAGCATCATCAGTCATGAGACACGATGGTTTAGGCAAACCCTCTTCAACTGTTTCCGATTTACTTATTCACTAGTAACTACCTATTATAATTACACTATTTGAAGAATACCTCCCTTCGACCAAAGCATTCTGATTCTCATAAGAAATCATTCGTGACCGATAAACCAAATAGTGATAGCATTCGTAAATATTTAATTTCCGTCATTTATTAGCTAACGAGCTGACAAAAGCCGTCAAGGCTTAAAATGTTATCACAATTTCCGTTATCGTAGCTATTGTGGCGGTGCTCAGCGACCGTCAGTCGCTCGCAATACTCTGATTTCTTCCGAAGCCACTGGGATCCCGTTGACTGCTGCCTTACCTCACCAGTTTCACCTAACTCAGTCGAGCCCTGTTGTGTGTGCTCCTTCTACGGTAATTCGGCTCCAGTTTTCCCACCCAGTACTCTCCTCACTCTCAAGATCTCATGTTCTTACGGCTAGCTCCTTTTGAACAGTGCACGCAATACCCAGACGCAGAGGCGGCTCCACGACATAACAGACAGCGGAGTGGGGTATGCCATTTCAGACAACTATCCGCAGACAACTACAGATACTAACGGTGGTATACGATTCTATGGTACATCTACCTATTGATATGGTGCTTGGTCCACAGGTAAAATGGTGGACCTGCATCTAGCCTCACTGGAATAGGATTCTGCAGCAAACCCTCTAAAGGCGCACAGCTGGTTGATGAGGTCTGGAAGTTTCCGCGTAGGCTGCCTGTGCACAGCAAGAGCATAGCAAAGCATCCAAGTTGAGACGAAAGCAGAGATCCACGAGCAGAATAAAGCATACAGAAGAAATGACGACATCGAAAATCGTTGAAAGCGGGCTGTTTGTTTGCCTGCCTGTCGATGAAACGGATCCCATTTTTAGCATTACATCCTTCGCGCCGCTCGCTAACTTTTCGATATAATCGCTAGATCAACAATATTCTACCGACAAAAGGCAATCGTCGCTTGCCACTCGGAGTCGAAATAGAAATTCGACAGCGGAGAAAACTTGCCAGTCACGAAAAATCACTACTACTGCTATTACTGGTTTTATTAATACGGCGTTTATATATATATATACACGAACATCACGACCATTGTCATAGGTAATCAAACAGTTTCCCTTTTTCAGCACATATGATGCAGCCGTGCAGGATATGTTGAATGTCAGCTTTATCCGCTTCCACTTGAATGTGTCTATTCGTGACGTGTTGTACCGACACGCACGTTTCAAAAGATCTCAAACGCGGCCTATTACAGAAATAGTATGCTACTATATTTGAAGTCTTAACCTTTTAAAAATTGCTTAACTGGAATCTTCCTCCATCACTTTCAATCAAGTTGGTTGTAAAATCCAGCGAAATACAAAAATAAAGTGATTTCTCTATTCGAAAGCGACACGCAAGATGATTGCACGAAGGCTTGTCCATCACCCCTTTGTTTTGATGACCACCGTAGGGAATACGGCAAACGATTTGTCCGAGGGCTAGAGCTCTACAGAATGATGACCCTATAGTCAAGCAGATAATTTGAAGCGGAACTTCCATGAGAAAGTTACTTGCCACCCCTACCGTAATTGAGGCGCAGCGAATATTTTTCCATTTCGGTCCTATCGGCTTTCACTTCGTTTCATACGTCCTGAGTCGACAACAGCGGATCACTTTTTCATTCTTTGGTCCTTATGAGTAAATCTTGTTTCGTACTTTATATGCGTCCAAGCATTCATCGCGATTCATCCTTGCAACCCTGAGCGTCTATGTAAACCTATTATAGCTCAATAGGCACACACAGACATAATACAAGAAATGATACTAGTAGCCCGGCGCAGCGAGATGCGACCGACGTAGACACGAAATCAGTGAGAATTCAAAATGTCAGACTTATGCGGCGTGCACATGATAGGACCTTTGTGTTTCGCAGTGCCCGTTGGTACAGGGCCGATCTCATGGGTCCTTACTCGTTAGTGGAAAATGAGAAGGGCCAAAGGCCAAGAAGAGATTGTTAGCTCGCAAAGGGCGGCAACTTTACGGTAGTGGTGAGTTACAACGATCTCAACGGCAGCAATAACATCTGCATTTTAGTCGCCGACTAACCATACAATTAGAGATCCCCCTTCCACATTTTACCTCCTCGTTATTTTCCAACCCCTTGCTACCATTGTTATTCACTATATGATGTTTGCCGATTTTACCTCCAATGCCGGTCCGTGCCCCGCCTCCAGGCTGACTGGCTAGCAGGTGCCTTAAACATACCTCAAACAATGACCAGGCCAACCCCACTAGGCTATTGCATGGCGGCGGCAACTGCCCTACAATAAAGTCAATTCATTGCACTACCCGAACAACCTGGAGGCCAATGACTGCATGTTCCACATTCGCTGTTACCCCTATCGCCAGCACCGGCCGCTCCAGGAGTGATACTGGCCCATCGGGTGGCTTCGCGGCGTACACCGATGCCCCCTCACAGCAGCGCGTTGAGCCGTTGCTAGTGCGTCCGCCGAATTTTGGGTAATCCACACAGAACAAACCACGCCGTCTTCCTGAGCGTAGCTACAGCAGGGCGCAAATTAATTGGCAGAGAGAAACTGTTCCACCAGGTGCAAGTTGCTTGTATCGCTTGTTGTTGCTCGGCCCAATTCTGGCTGACATCTTGCCTATGCAAACTAACATTACAAAAAGACGTGGAGTCGGGAGTAAAATTTAACGGATAAAAGGCTAACGTCTATAGTGTAAAACAAAGGCCCAGATAGCTAAATGGCGTTCTGCCTGAAGCATTTAGGCAAGTAGTCAAAAAAAACGCGATAAAAGCAGGCGAGAGAGCGTGCTTGGAAACCAAGCCTACTACTCAAAGTCTGAGTCCTGTCACCGAGCCGGGCAATCGCAATTACCGTCGAAGAGCTGCAGTACCACATGCATATTGCCACTGTTGGTGAACACACATATATATCGAAAGCTCTATTAGCGAGAAATGCATATTCAACTTCTATGAATATAAGAACTTCGTAGAATTTCTCAAACTACGCATCTACTTAAACCCTATCAACATTACATTATCAGCGTTCGTAAATGACACTAAATAAAAGAGCGACATGGTCATGGCGTTAAGTCAAAACGTACGTAAAATGGATGCGCACCAGATGGCAATAACCATCTGGTGCGTATCCATTTCCTAGAGATGAGTTGGCTGTACAAAGATCTGTATCTTCATAGAACTCGAGATTCAGTTTTATTGAAGGCCCTGCAGCAGGACGAACCTTAGATTATTAATATGTCATCTGTATTTTTACGTTCATTAATTGTAAAACTTGAATTCATTATTTTGCGTTGATTTTTAGCTGTCTATTACGACACCTCCCAATTATTCATCTACCATGTGAAGCCGGGTGATAACAATCTAAATGTCAACGACACGACAGATATTATAACAATTACCAGGACACAATGAACGTGACATCGAACCGCGTCAGTCCAGTCATTTCGAATAGTCCACAACGTATCTTCTTGCGTTCGTGCGCATGAGTATCACAATGCAAAGATCCCGATCAATCCACCTGTCCATAGACCGTTAGACTCTGTCAAATAAGTTGCTGAAACAGCGATTTGCTACCGCCATATGAATTCTTTATAGCCCAATTTCTGCCTGTGATCTAATCCCAATTGGAATTAAAAACAAAAAAACCGCCGATTACGCTGACCGTCTTGCTTGATCAGGTTGCTTTCAGAACGGCTCCTATTTTGTAGTTCAGAACTGCACATAGCGCGTTCTTTCTCTCTGCGATTTACTGGCTATATCGCAGTTGAGGTCCTTTTCAATCCTTTAGTGAGTCTCCGTCCTTTTACTAACCTCCTAATAACTAAGCCATTTTCCGAGAGGCTGAAAAAACTAGGATTTAAACTTTTCCCGCACTAAATAGTAGCTTTTTGAGTCGACAGGATCGAAATCTTTGTTGCTCAGCTACATCCACTGCCTGGCGTCCGATACCTGAAACGCTATAGACCCGACTTTAGAAAATAGTTTTGATGGGTCTATCATTATTGTCATCCCCTCGCCAACTACACCTGAAGCCAAAAGTGAGATTTCAATTTTTGGTTTAAGGAAGATCAGTATTCGTTTGAATTTAATCTTGTATAATTGTAAAGAAAATTAGTTGTAAGTTACTGTACTTACACTGGTTACCTACCAGTTATTTACAGTGGATTAGGGTGATACCTAAAGCTAGGTTTATTTCGCGTTGTTTATTGGACAGTAAGCCTACGTCTCAGTTAATATCCGGAGAGCAGTAAATAGATGTTCCTTTTCCAGGACATCACTTGCGTCCTTTTTTTTTTATGTCCTATTGACGGGGATCACGTTACAGGCTGTGCAACCTCTTTTTTTTTTTGTGGAAAATGACCTATCTATTAGACACGCCATATAGAATATATACCATATACGCCATATAGAAAATAACAAGGTAGCCTAGCTTGAGCCAACGGTTGTTTAACAATAGGGGCTTATTCGGCACTTCATCGAGCCAGCATGTTTATCTGTTAGCTCATTCCGCTTTATTGAATACAAAGACTAGTGTTGATGTTCACTAAGGCCGTACGCACGATGCAAGCCAGGTAGTGTGTCCTCAGAAAATACATAGACTCATGGTTTAAGAGCTTTGGGGTTTAAAGAAATAGTGCATCATCGACTTATGGCTAGTTGGTGATAGTCGACATCTGTGAATACGGCGGTAGTTCTGCGGTCGTTAGGTGGTCTCACTGAAGGAACAAGGGACAAAGGGTTCTTTGTAGATATGATGTGCACGGCTTCCTGATAGGCGAGGTCAGAGGAATCGTCGTAAGAAAGCCGATGTAGCAAGATTGGATAGACCTATTATTTCAATTGGAGAGCGTAATCGGTTTCCGATAAAGCCGACGAACCCTTTCTTCCGTCTCCTGCTTCTATTGTATAGGATTACGTAATGGCACCAGGCGGCGATCGGGCTTGGATCCGGCCAGGGGTTGTACAGACCGATCGACGTTGAAATCGTTTCCAACTCTAGTATTTCTGGGTTATTTGGGTTGGTCAAAATGGACTAAACGAAAGCGTTACACTTTATCGTCATGTAATTGCACTGCTGCTGCGGCAGCTGGTGACGTTGAACCTCTCTTGCCGTCGTCTTCGGATAGCAAATGCACTTAAGCCGGTTCAGTGGTGTTCTGAAAAAGTAGATCACATATTTAACCGTTAGAGCTGTTGCCGATACGGGGAAGCCTGACTATCCTATTGGATTGCCTTAGACTATCAACCGTTTGTTTCATCGGGTGGTGGACGGGCTTACGTAAGGAGCGCGTTACGGTACTTATTCGCCATAACTAGAACCAGGTGAACCCAAGTAGTCGCTGTTGATTCAACGCGAATGGACGATCAGGGCGCGCCCTAAGCAGGTAATTAAGGTGGGGGGAGGGGGGATTAAGTCGGACTTGGCGTGAAATGTTTTGTTTGACATTGGCAGCTTTTACTTGGCTTGGTTTTTTCACTGAAACGGACACCGAAAACAAACGAAAGTTATTCGCAATGCCCCTACATTTTCTGCTGGCGTCCGCATATATCCTATTCTCTAGCCCAATTTCGACCCGCCCACCTTCGTTCTAATTGCCATTTTCAATTTGCTGCCGTTTGCACTTTGTTCTCATTTATTCAGGAACATCTGCGAGCTGTCCTTCTGCAAGAGTTCGCATCTCATTGCTTGCATACTAGCATTTTTTATGTTTGTGTCTTCCAGTGTGACAGCGATGCGGCGTGGATTCATTAGAGTAGAATTACGTACTTTCCCCTTACGCAAGGCTGAACCTTCGTTTCGTTCAGTACATTCAACAGTATACATGGTACGCATACGAAATATGCCTTGATACAGGGACGGACAAAATTTGACGGCTGAAGACGGTATACGGTAGTCTCCTGGTGACAAAGACGTCACCACTACAGAGAAATATGAGATCGGATCATCTCGAAAAGGGCGCGTCCATCCACTTCGTTGCTGGGTATACTTAACGGTAGCTGGCGCTCTACTTGGTCTAGTTGCATTAGCTGTTCAATATTTGCCTCGATGATGATGTTACTTCCTACATTTTGGTAATGGCACAAACAACGTGCCAGCCGCGCAGTCTTTAGGGCTGGAATGTGCCACCATCATATCTATCGTCACTTCTTCTACCGTGGGGGTTCTCCGTTTGTATCCTCTTCATCATTTGCCCATCTCTCCTCGAAGATAGAAGCTAGAACATAACAGGCAAAACGATATTCGCCCTCAAATCTCCCCCGTGTAGTGGGTGGGATGGTGCAGCCTCTTTTGCACTTGGACATAGCACCGGAACTTTTTCCTCAATACTTCACGGAACCCACCATCATCCAAACCTTATTTTTCTCGACTTCCCTCCGCCTCTGTGCTCATCATGTATTGCGTCTGCTTTCGCCAACGATCTCGCATATATACTGTCCATCTTTTCTTGGGAATAGGCATCTCATGCTCACCATGCGGACACCCCTTTCCAAATCCGCTGTCCCGCAGGCGCCGCTGCTTCAGGCAGAAATCCCTCTACTGTAGCCTGCGGCAATGACTCGGTTAGCAAGCAAACGCACGGTTGGCCACTGGTGGGACGGCTGGGCCGGATACTGGGATTGGGGTACACCGAAATGTGCCCTGCTACGAATGAGGGAGTGAAGCAGTAAGCGATAACGGGAAATTTTTTTGCACTAGATTAAAACGTCATAAAGCTGCAGGGCTGCTAACACCGAAAGCATCATCGACACACCAAGCAATCGCGCTTAATACGATGACGACTTTTTTTTTAACGAAGTTAAATCACGAGCCAAACAATCTAGCTAAACGAAGGTGTTCCATTCTTGTTAGAAGGTAGCCCCAAACGAGAATTTCGGGTTAGCTGAAACGAACAATAAGTAGTGATTGTATCAGGACAACCCTGGTCGACCCAGCGTTTTCTTCGAAAGCCGTCTACTTGATCGGCTTCTGCGTCCGTAAGCTTCTACTTATAAAAAGGACTGTTACAAAGGTACATTGCAGGTGCAGCTGTGGCACGTAGACGGTCGTGATGTGTATAGACAAAATCTAATAGCAATGCGCGTATCTAGGAATTAGGTCTGAATGCATTAATGTATGACTTCTTCTAACAATGTAATTTTGAATAAATCGTACGCATATTACATATTTTATAAATAAATAGGCCCAAAAGGGGCCTTGATTGAATAAGCAAAAATATGTGAGCAATAAAGCTTAATATGCGTATACGAGTTTATCGGAAGTAGTTTATGAACGATACTAAACGTTGTTTTTATGGACGCCTTAGGTCATATTGTGTTCGTCATCAACGATCCCTAACGCCTCTGTAAAGTTACATTTTGATTAAATGCTCCTGTTAGTTAATTTGGCTAAAATAATCAAACGCACTCTATAAAAAGAGAATATTACTTACTAAATATCGAATTATACTCTCACGTAAAATGCGCCTTTCTCTGGTTTTGTGATACTCCATGAATTGTCACCTTGATCGAATCCAACGTAAAATACTGATTTGTGCTGAAATGTAGAGTCTGTGCTTCAGCGCACTCAAGCCATTGGCGGCTACTACTTTTTTGTCGACCTTTTGATTCCCTCCCTAATTTATCTAACCAAAAGTTCTAAGGGCAGTTAATTTCACATTGACCCTTGGAAATAGTCGTGAAGCTCACGATTATCCTTACGGCGTCTGGGCTTGTATCGGTACTCAGAAGACGTTTTTGTTTACACTTTAATGAAGAATAGAATCTGTTCTATTGATGGGCCATGGGCCAAGGGCCAAGCGTGGCATATTGCTTGGTGCGGTAGATCCTCAGCCGATAGACACAAACTAAAAGGAAAAGCCTATAATAGGATTTGCACTCCTCGTCTTGTTCAACGTCCCCAGATAAAATAACGCCATCCATATTCCACGTTCGTTTAATGAATCGGCTCCTATGAGCATGCTTGAAAGTTTCCATAAAATGAATCACCGAGACTAAACCTTTGGAGTTTGTTATTTTCGTTATACTGATCCATACTTCATAGTGATCTAGGCACAGTTTCATCATATTAAATGTGTACAAATGAACAAATGCGCACTGGTGCACTTTAAAAATATTTGTATTTGTATGCGAGCTTATGACCTGCCCGCTGTTTTACAAGGCGGTTGTTAGTTTCGGCTAGATACAGCCACAGCCAGCGACGTTTCGCCGGCGATACTCGAGCGTCCGGATCGTCAAGTGGGTATAAAATCAACCTGATATGGTTTAATATATCATGAGGAGTTACACGTAAGCGGCGTAAAGCTGATGCATGTTCGTTCTCTCACCTGACATGGAAGAAAAGCTTCTGCCGAAAAATTAGCACTTTTTCTTCTCCTTGGAAAGGTCGTAGAGTTTTATATATATATAACGTTAAACATGTATATAAATATAGTCTTGTTGAAGTTCCGTGATGCAGGATATGCCGGACTACAGGGGACATACATGTGCGTCTAGCAACCATATCGCACGGTTTGGACGGCCAGACGTTAATATGAAGGAGAAAAGTAAGAAACGCTGCGGAGTTAAAAGTACCTAAAAGGGCCCGCCACGAATCTCTTTGTTCGCGGCACCTGCCTCGCAGTAAGGTGCGGATGAAAGAGTAGCTGCTCCTCAGACATACACGAAGCGCGCGTGCATAAGGAAACAATTGGACAAATTTACGATTGTTTTTTTTTGTAAATTGAACAAGGCCCGAATATTTGCAAGCGAACTTCTGAGCCCCACTATGTGGCCTTAACAAAATAGTCGAGATGATTACAAGGACGAATGCTAAACAAGCCGAGTAACTTAGCTGTGAGACGAAGGTGTAGCTGGAATTAATATCAACCGCATACATGAGAAACAGCGTATAGGCGTATCGATTCGAAATAATTTAAATGAGGTACCATAATGTTTCATTAGTCCACAGGAAGGCTTGCATTGTTTGATGCTAGCTTAATGCTAAATACAACGGAAGTCAAATTGAGAGGCTTCAATGATTCTGGGTAGGCGTCCAATGGACTGCAAAGCCCCGTGAAAGACCCCATTTTGTCTTGCTACTGAGCGTCAGCGCTTATTCATACGCCCACGCTTCAATCGTCTTCTGAGTCGATTTCAATAAAATTTAACAACCTCAAAGACGATTTTTCTTGAATCGGCTATTGTGATCGTTTATTTTTTTTTTGTGTAATATGCTCACCGCGTAATACATATATGCTTGACGGGAAATGAGTCAATGTTCCTTGGCCTTTTTTGTATAGGCTGAGATTGATGTGTTTGTAGTAATCATAAGTACTGGTGATTTCCAGTTCAATTAAAACCGTGAGGAGCCGATGTGGTTTTTTCTCCGTTTTCGTTTCCATTTCGTCCGAAGCTTTTACTACCCTAATTGCTTTACTGTCAAGAACATCGCGAATTTTTTCAAAAATCTCTATATGCATTGTGTGTCGTCTGCTCTCGGCACACCGGAAACCTACCGTTCAGAAAGCCCCTCTGCTAACTGTCTCAATTATGAACAGTTTCCTCAGCAGTGGTCAAGTCACTTTAATCGAGTTTATAATGACATTGTTCCTTCAGACAGAGTTCGTATATACCTGCGCGTACGTTCTATGGTTACGACGACACTCTGCATGGATTCTGACCTATATAGTTAGTAATGCTCATTCTAGCAAATATCTTGGTAATAAATTATTCATCAGAATTTGATTATATCGTAAGTGTACAGCCCTAATTGCTTTGCTGTGACTTCAAAGCGGCGGCGATTTGGTCGTGAGTCCAACGGGTTCCGCGCTTATCCTAGCGCGCACAACTTACGTTTGTGTATACTGATATAATTAGGGGTTTTGAGTGGTTGCCTGGCCACCCGGCACGCGTTCACTCATCAATGCCCATCCACCCTACTTCATCTGCCCGTCTGATGCTACCCCAAACCATCGATTACTTAAACCAAAATTTGGAAAACAGTCATCGCTATATCGTGCAATTCGATGTTAGGAAACGTGCACGTTGGTTTCGCACATCGATGTAACAATGGCATAAAATCCTGTATCTACTGGCTTAGCGACGAAACATCGTCACATTAAAAATTAATCTATTTTTTATAAAGCTTGGTACGTTTAATTCATAGTCTTTCAGATACAATTACATAATAGCATATAATACAGTTAAGCTGTTTTTTGTTAATGCATGTTTTAGGAAATCGTGTATACACTCTTACGTAGTGTGTACTCAGTTTTTTTTTTAAATTTGCAAACGTATTTGGTTCTTCGTACAGATAGCAGGTATAGGAATATACCGCACCTAATTATGTCCTACACAATACATATTTTTCTTGATTTGATAAGCTCATTCACAACGGATTGTTTTTTCTGCAACAATTTTCATCTCTCTTGTGAGTAGGTTTATAGTGTTCTAGAGAGAACAGAGTAACGACAAATACACCATTTAATTATATTAACTCTAGTAGGGTAGTTCTACCTAATTCGGCCACATTGTTATGGCGCATACTATACTTAACATATATTAGTACGACTAGGCTATATCAGTGCGCGTACTCTCTACACCTGCAGGTAGGTTCGATACCTGAATATCGATTATGGATGATAAGAAGCTTGCTTTGCGGAGATAATTACCCGTCATTTGCTTGGCGTCAACAGCGATTCGTTGGAATCACCGTAGTTTCACAGAAATCAGATCCGCGTGTGGACTTTTTAGGTCCATGTTTAGCGCTGGTTTTTTCTATGAGCCTAACGTAGCGCACTGGTGATATAGGCCCCCATAATTGGATGCTTGCATTGTTTCATGTCCGCGTCGCCGGTGGCGTTAATGATGTGAAAGCCTCTTCTCCCTTATGGATTGAAAACACCTTTGTACATAGCAAAATGTCTGCGCCACGTCCAAACCCAATGGCAAGGAAGATAGATAGACGATAAAAGCAGGCTTCTGGTCAGAGCAATCACTTTTTATTATGTCGAGTGCCTAGTTAATTGCAATATGCTGAAGGAGACATTGTACTATCCCTGTTATTATAGGCGCCGTTATCGTCTAGCCGAAACTAGCCAGACTCACAATAGCTGCCAGGACTCTCCCCGACTTTTCGTTTCTCTTTTAGTCGTGCCATCGTCGTATGTATCTATATATGTACGTATGTGAGTGCACTGTGAACGCATATGCGACTCCTCCCTCCGGTTCCTGCGTGCAACTGCATGATTGTGCCCGCCATATGGGTAACGCATCTGTTGGAGTCTTTACGGATTGTAGAGTTTTTCGACATGGAACGTGTGCAAAAAAAGCAAGGGGGGAAAAGGGTGACGACTCGCGAATTTGCCAGTGGACGCTCCGTTGGTCGACTGCTAGGGATCGACTGGGAGGTCTGGCAGCAGCCGTGTGATCGTGTGTCATTGCCATCATCATCACGTGGTCAAAGCATGTGGCAGCAGGTCCACCGGTGGCTGTTACGGACGAGCTCTGTCACCGTACGGAAACCATAATGTCCTTTGCACTTTCTACTTCTGACTCCCACCTTTCTCGCCGTTAGAACATGAGCAAGCGGACCCGGTCAGCGCGTTTCACCGTTTCCTCGAGAACGCGCGAACTGCATTCAACTCGTTTGCGTTGGCCGTACTACCCGCGGCCTCGACTGAAAACTCACGCATCCTCTAATGGTTTGCTTTGTCAGTCACAGGCCACTGGCGGTTCTGTCCTATCGGATGCGATAGCCGTACAGAGCAGCGGCCGTCGTAACAACCATCAGCGAGCTCCGCCAGAGTCAGCTGACGCCAAGCCCCCATCGCAATCAACCTCTGACCGGCTTTTTTCTCTGCTGTTACCTCGCTATATAATACAGTAGGAGCAAGCACAGGAGCACGGCAACGGTAGCCATCTATGCTTTGCTACAGAAGCGCGATAATGCAGCAATGACAGCGACTTCAACAGTAACGACGAAAATGATGATAGTTCTGGCGATGACTGTCGCGTCAACCTAAGCATTCGCAAAAAAACAGGCAATACGTTTTTCACTGACAGTTTGTCCTAGGGAAGAAGAGTCAGTTGGTCGGTAGATCACTCGCTTAAACAACATAATCAGGCGCTAAACGGAACATCAACGGCAGGACAGATATTGCTGCATTTCCACCATAAACGACAATAATTTCCAGAGCAATAGTGGCAACAACACAATGAAAAAGAGCCCACAGTTAGAATTTAGCTCATCCAGAATAAGTCCATATTCCAACAAAGGCGGTGTCGTAATGCAGTGGGCGTCGTACACCCCTATGCCCCATCCACAACTACCAGACCCAAATGGGAACGAAGCAAAAAAAGAACGGAGTTCAGAGTATGTTTTGATTAAGAAACCCAAACAGCACTGGCGATATATTGAGCCTGTAAACAACGATACTATAACTACGGCCTACAGCAAAAGGGTATAGGCTATTGGAAAAATCATTGCAGGATTCTAGCGAGTATTCAGGCTACGTAGGCAATGTAGAATAGATTCAAATGGATTGCTGAATTGTTCAATATAGGGTTTGCTTGATCCATCCAGTTACGGTACCGAGCTCGTAGTAGCGAGTATGAAGTGAAGAAGTTTTCCTACACTTTGCGTGAAGTTGTGGGCACGTGGGTTTGGGTAGTTAGGTACTCGACTAGGTTAGTTGGGTGGCTCTCAATTATATACGCCGTGCACATACGCTTATGGGCAAGCTTTTGCTGGCTCGGTATCCTGTAACTAGCGCAAGCGAAACAAAGCTACAGTACTGGAAATCCCACCTGATCGGATAGAATAGGATTCATCTTGTACAAGCAGACACATCGCTGTAGCAACAGAACCCAGACAAAGTAGACTGACCGACCGACGTTGGTTTGTGTCGTCCCGTATCAGGATATTTCATTTAATTAACGATAGATGAAATAACGCGATTTGTTGAGTCAAAGGAATAAAGCACACGCGTAGTTTTTCTTTGTTCGCTATGAAATCAATCTGGCGCAACGTTTAATTTTACCTAACAAAATAGTCTTCAAACAGATGCAATCTAATCATGTATGCTATATGATAGTTGAACGCCGGCCGGAAACAATGTTCCCGTCGGCCGCCCGGCGACGAAATCTGGCGACGAAATCGATCGCGGTCACAAGGCCACATGTTGTCAATGCGGAAAAACACTGAGCCATTAATGCCAGCATGCCGATATCCGTCCATAAGACAGCCAAGCACTATCGTCTTATGGTGGCTTGTTCTTTGTCGTTAACGCTGTGTTTTGCAACACGGCAATAGTCGATTGGCGCAGGGTCGGGCAAAAGCACATCGAGACGTACAAATGGGTCTGCTATTGTCGGTAATCTATCGGACTGGGCCTCGTATCGGGCTGTTATTTTCGTCTTGCAGCCTGTCTAATGCTTGTGAAAGTACGCCGGTGCATTTGGATCACTGCTCGTTACTCGTGCCGTTTTTTCCGATCGCATTAAAGTTGCACGTCGGCTAATGGCGCGGCACGCGCTCATAAGAATATACAAAGTTTTGTCAGGCACAAATTCGCTATCATGATTACGTTGTCAACGTATAGTTGTTCAGCTGTGAAACGAGGTGGGGAAGGAAGTTCTTGTACATCTTCGATACGATATTGCTTGTTGGAAGTTACGTAGCTAACCAAATACACTGTTGTCCGCTAATCTTACGAGAAGGTGGATCACCATGCGTGACGCAAAAACACACGAGATGGTTAACGGTTCATATAGATTTCTCATACAAACTATTGTATAAACGAACAGAGAGGTATAACTAAGCAGGAGAGATTTGTATTTTGGCCTAGGCTAAGGCAACGTAAAAACGAGCCGATATAACGCTAACACAAGAATTTACTTTGTACAACAATACTTCTACGGAAACAATTACGTAAAGTATTATCCATTATCATTTTTTGTATGTGTGTATTCGGAATTTGTTTCCATTACGTTCGAGATGATACCGAAATGACTTAACGGTAGTTCTGGAATATATTAATTCTAGAATTAGAAGAATTACACCTTCTGTATAAACTGCAGAGAAATTAAATAGTGTTTCATACAACTACTACGTTTCGGAAACTGTCATTGGCGTCGCTAAACCTAATTCTAACAATAAAATAACATTGAACTGCCTGGTATAGCAAGCAGCCAACCTATTCAGGATGCTGCAAAAGGGCTGTTACGGCGTTTATACTATTCCATTGAGCTAACTGTGTCTCACTTACTTTAAATAACGTTTTATATCTCGTATTGTTTTTTACATTTAAGAAAAACATTTAGTTTCACCTTATAGTCAGACTTCATTTTGCTGAGTCTGTGCTTTCTTGAGAAGTTCTTGTCTATGTAATTTGAGTTTTTTTTTTTTACGTCTTTCTTATACAAAGGTATAAATCGAGTTTTACTCACATCCAGATAATGGGAGATTGTTAAGTTTTTGGTTCGCTAATCTCCAGATATGATAAGAAAATGACCTCGGCTCGAATTCCCAAACTTCATTGCCACATCTAGCCCCTGCGACTGTGCTGAGAACATTATTGCACTAATTTGCATAAAAGAGTATTTCAAACTTGACTCGAAACTCAGCTTGTGTCGCCGGAACTTCCTTCTTAATAGCTCAAAAAAGATATATTCGTAGTGCAGGTATTTGGGGTATCTAAATCTTGAAGATTTAGAATTTGAGAGAAATCGAATGTGGGAACGCCTGGCGATCCGCTCATTTCTTCTAATTTTTGTCAGTGATGTGAGTTGCCTCAGGCAGAATCTGCGTAACAGTTTAAGCTGAAGGAATCCTGTATTAATTAGTGTCCTATACCATTATAGAAATACCCATAGTAGAATAACAACACAATTGGGTATTTAAAGAATCTACACAACATTTATCATCTACAAATATTGTACAATGTTTTCTGGCTGTCCTAACCATACGATTAACCAAATGGGTGAAAGTGAAAAAATTGGGAAAAATTTATTGAACTGTGGTCCTACCCGTTAGGTTAGGTTAGGTTAGATTAGATTAGATTAGGTTAGATTAGATTAGATTAGATTAGATTAGGTTAGGTTAGGTTAGATTAGATTAGATTAGATTAGATTAGATTAGATTAGGTTAGGTTAGGTTAGGTTAGGTTAGGTTAGATTAGATTAGATTAGGTTAGGTTAGGTTAGATTAGGTTAGGTTAGGTTAGTTAAACAGCCGAATGTAGAAGGGATTAAACTTACTAGTCATTCGTCGAATTAACAATGAAGCGCTAATAGAAACGTTTGATACGAGAGCGGGAAGGAAACGGTACAGGACCTGAATGAAGATTGGTCGCTTGTCACGAAAAGTAAGAAGAACGAAGATTTGAAATATGCATTGCTCAAAATCTGTGAGCCGGTTAGTTAAGTGCCAAGTGTCTGCAAAAAGGGGCACCAAAGCATATTAAAACGATGCCTTAATCCTATGTTAAAATTGTTATAATATATATCAGCTATTGGCTAATTAATCGTATGTATATTGAACCTATCTGAGTGACTCATCCTGTGCGCTATGGGCATATCGCTCAAAATAAAATGTCACAGGAAATACTAGTAAGGCTATTAGAAAACCTTGGAAGCTGAGCTAACCAGGTAACGCTAAGTAGCTTAAGTAACTGGAAAGCTAATAAGTTTGTGCTAGCATACCTTAACGTCATGTTATATTAAAAATCGATTAGATATTGGCCAAAATACAGGACGGTTGACATAGTCAAGCATTCACTTTTTGCATTGCATTATCAAACGGTCCCAACCAGAAGGCAGTAAATTTCCCTTGGAAGCACTTTTAGGATTATGCACCTATTACACCAATCTGCGGCTGACACCCATTGCTGCGCTTAGGATATTCTAAGCACTTGCCGAAGGGAATAGCCGTGATGTTCGGATAATTACTGATACGACTCACGGTACCTTACAAAACGAAAAATTCGGAATGCAACCACCAGGCCTCGATACCTCGCCCTACAGATATTTTAAACAAACCTAAACGAATGACTCAAGTTTCTACGTTCAGCACACCCGTTAAACATTGCATTAATCAGCTACCTCTCAGCAGTGCTCATCTGACCAAACTTGCCATAACATTCGCCTTCAGGGCAGAATAATGAGCATAGCACGAATTACATAAAACCAACTGGAAAACTGCCTAAGAGGGCTAGATTTCACTTTGTCTATTTAAGTCTGAATGTTTAATGAGGTCCTCCGTCCCATTCCGCGGCTAACTACCATTGTGGGGTTCGGATATTCGTACCAACATGCCGCTCAGGGAGCCATTCCTCAGCTACAAACTACTACCGCTGCTGTTACTGTGCTATGTATGTGTATAAATGTACTTCTGTGTGAGGGGTCGATAAAGGACGCTAATCCTGTAATCGCTATATCGTCCAAGGAGTCCACTTTGAACGAACTATGTATGACTTTAACGAGGTAACTCTCCGAAGGCAAATTTCCCACCATCATGAGCGAGTGCACGTAAGCTTCTCTACCTAAATTTCTACACACATTTTCTATAACTAAAAATACGCACTTCGTGACTAAAAGTCTGCTCCTTGATTCTCTCGGGATAAGCATAACTGACGAAAAACAGTGGCCTGTAGACCTAGCAAAGGCTTTTCAAATGCCTTCGAACACACACACACACACACACACACAAACATTTTGCATACTATATAAATAGCGACTGAAAAATAAACGACGATTGAAAAGTCGACTTGATGCAAGCGATGTAGCATGTTGATACTTCCGTTGAATCTTTGGTTTGTAGGAAACTCCATTATTTGGTAAACGTAAAATCGACATAAAAAACTATAGCTTAAAGATCATATAGATAAATGAACTCAATATAGGTAGGTTGATGCAGTAATGTTCGGTTCGACTTAAGGCGAACTTTGCTTGCCCAATAAGGGTTACATATGAGTTCTGGTATGAAAAATCGTACCATCGGTTTAATTCTACACAGCTCCTGGATTACACAAATAAGTGCATGTAGTAAGCATAGGAAACAAGAACTAGGCCATTTCAATGGCTTGTACATAAATTATAACCTAAAAGGATCACTTTCTTTTATCTACTGCTACGGGCGCTACTATCAACTTTTAAATTTCCTTTGGCTCAACGATTGCGTTTGATTTAAGTATGAATGGTGGATTTTCGTCTTGGAATAAAATATAGATAATAGGTACGCATCAATGTATGTTTCGTAAACTCCAGATTTCACAAAATGTTTCATGTTCGAGTAACTTCAAGCGTGGAGCGCTATACTACTGCTAAACAGAACTTCACATACGCAAATCTATAATAACATATGAGGAATATGTTAATAAACAAAGGAGCAAAAGTATTTATTCATAGTAGTTACCTTAAAAAGTCATTACAAACAGCCACTAATACATATGCACGTTGCTCTCCGTGCACATACATATCTGATTCTTTATTATCTTCCTAACTTACTTAACAAAACCCTGACCCGTTTGGGCACCCCATACAAATCAGTTTGGATTATAACGAATCGTAGCTAAGTGACTCTCATGATGAGTACGTATCCAATACCGGCTCTGCTACGCTAACTGATCATCGGCAGTATAACGACAGCCTGAAGGTACGATCCAGTTGCAAGGATTTAGCCAGGCAAGCTTACCTTCGAACTGGCTTGCCAACTTACCGAATCTGTCAATCTACAAGTACGTCTGTCATTCAGTTGGTCATTTATCACAGCTAGGCAAGCACGGAGGCGGTCGCCATTATTTTAGAATGTGGGCCCTGATAACCGGACAACTACCTCGTACACCTATAGCTAGATTCAGCCGGCCTGCCGAAGCGGCAAATATGCTTGAAGGCAGGCTCGTTATACAATATCAGAATCAAACCGTTGGTGATATTTGCAACGCCTGAGCACTTCTGGCCCAGGCTTGTCGCCCGGGGAGTGGAGTGGAGAAGGGCGCCTCCACAACGAAGTTACCAGCTGCTTAGTGGGATGATCTAGTCGTATATCGTGGCGGTGATCAGCTTACACGATTGTCTTTCGCACGCATACCTCATGCAGTCTTTCCCAGTCTGTAAGCTGTATCCGACGCGACACCGGCGGTGGGAACAGACGGGTGGAAAAGAATTAACCTACGAACCACCAGGGCTTTGTGCATGCCTAGATTCTTCCTTACATTTCTATCCGCTGGTCTCATACTTAACCCCATCGTAAACCGAGGTAGCCTGAAATGATCGACGGTAGCGGCACATCGACTATCGTCTTTATGGTGAGCGCCACACCGTAGGCAAAACACAATAACCTCACAAATCCTTTATTTACGCCACCGTGGTCGGCGTCAAAGGAAGTAAAAGAGAAATCTCCTTATCTGCCTGCCTACTCTCTCTACATGTCACACAGCCAGGAGATGGCCTTAGTGCATGCATGTAAACAGTACCGCCCTAACGAAAAGACGGCCCAATAACAACCACGTCAGAACTTCAAATTAGAAGTGCAGGATGGTCGGGAAACTAGTTTGCGAACATTGTCTCATTCTATGCAACTCACTCTCCCGTATTTCACCTTTTTCGAGTATGTCTCCCCCTGGTCCCATCAAACGAGAAGCTGCGCAGCAGTCTCCGAGTATGGCTGTGTGTAGTGAATAGAGCGAAAGTAGGTGGCGGAAGGGACTTAAAATTTGCTAATTAGAACGAGCTTCAACTCCCGGTTACTGAAACCCCTAAGCCGAATAGGGGCGAGCGGGCGCACGCCCGGACACCATCTCAGCTTCCTCTAGCGTTCCTTCGACGTCAGTCTAACAAATCAGCTCGTGGCAGCTGTGTGCCAATAACGTTCCACTGGATCCCGAGGCTGCGTTAGGGAGTTAGGAGAAACCTACTGAAGCGCAGTGTGGCAAACCCCGTTAGAGGAAGTGACAGCTAGGTGAAATATATAATAGCATGTATATTTATGAGTAGTGGTTAATCATAAAGGCGGTTTCCGCAACGCGGCGACAGCCTGAACACAGGTGAGCTTCACCAGCATCATGGTTAAAAATGTGTGGTAAAAAGTATATGGAGTCTCTTCCTCGCATTCATTAATCTTAGGCGTAGTTGCCGCAAAATCCAAATACAACCCACATGAACGTACGCTACTTGCAGTACCCTCCCATGGCCAGTGAGTAAAACAATGTTTCATGAAAATAAATGAGCACTTTAAGCAGGTTTGTCAGACGAGAAGAATTAGCGAGAGGCCCCAATTGAGACATAGCCCTGCGAAACATTTGATGATTTCCGTGTTCTTTCTTCGCTCCCGTAAGTACTCGGCTGTAGGAACTAAATATATGTTTGCTTCCAGCTCGGCCTCCACACCGGGAGGAAACATCAGGAGTCTTGACCATGAGCTGCTGGTTAACTTCCGACCGCTGCCGACATTACTATCCTGGGGTGGCGGTACAAGAAAGAGGGCAAACAGCGCCATAAAGCGACGTCCGATTGCTGATTCCTTCCAAAAGAAGACCGCAGCGTTGATGGAGATGAAGGACCAAGAGCTCACATTGACTATCCACTGCTTTTAAGTGGAGGCCGTCGCTACTTACATCCCATCGACTCAAATAATAATGATGCAGGCCGCTGCAAGTCTTAGAATTGTAACGCACATCTCGGCGTTATATCCTTCCGCAGAGCCACTTTTTCAACATGTGACAGTTGTGTCTTATATACAAATACACTGTTTATCACACATGGACGTAGCATGGTATGTGTATTCGTGTAAGCATCTTAGTTTGTAGTAATATAGTAGCCGAGAAGAACGAAGTCATATTTGTAAACCAAGGGATGACTAGCTTGATTTGGCAACGGCTACTGCCTTGGACTTGTCGCTAACATGAAAACAACGATGGCAACGATAGCACTCATATTGAGCATGTTTCTGTGCTATTCATTTTTTTCGCGTTAACCATATATTTGGTCAAAAGTCGAAAAGTATATCCAGCTAGGAGCAGAGTAGAAAAAAACACTAAACTATAGGCCGCCATGCATCATCATGACTTTATATATAATATGAAATCCTAGTGTTTAACGCGGATGGGTATCGTTTTGCATGTGTATTGCCAAAGTTGGCCAAACCGGCGAAGTAAACCAGAAAGAAATTATTCGACCGTCGGGAGTTCTTGACAGTTTTTTCTTTTTTTTTTTTTTTTTTTTCACAGCAGGAAATGATCGCGTTTCCGCAATATTGTTCAAAGGGAAATATCTGATGTCCTGCTTAGCTATACTGCCAGCAGAAATTTGTCTCTAACGGTATCCAAATCGTCTGAACCGAAGTGCCGATTTTACGTGAGATTCATACGTGTAGACGAATATCATACGCTATACTTGTCAGCTATACGTTTTCAACAAGCTGTATTTCCGGTAGGCTTACTGACCTCTGCGTTTCCCGTAGGAGTAGTCGAGGTACGATGGTGCAATGGTAACGTATTCTAAGGATATATAGAGTGGTCTAGATCTGACATCGAACGACGAATTCAAGCTTCCAGAAGAAGTGCTTAACCGTATGTAAGATCTACTACTCTCATTTAGAAGTGGATCATCTCGACAGTCGGCAAATAACAGTCCTTTAAAAGTACTTAGCGCCTAAGTGTCAATCAGGCCGATTGGACAAACATTGATTTTTGCGAGCTAACGCTTTTCAGTTGTCGAATGCGTTGGTTGAATAGTAGATTGACATTTTCTAATGAGCCCAAAATAAAAATATCAACTAGCACGAATCCCATTTATCACCTATTAATGGTTTTTTTTAAGTAACTCGCGTCTTGTAATTCGTATTGCTCATAGTTTCCTGCGATTTACTTTAAAGACGAGGCCCTTATTATCCTATCAGAGATGGCCTGCAGACTTAAGCCACATATGAAGATAAGTCATCATGATTTTCTCGAGGCACTATTCAAGTAGCTGACGAATTTTTGTTATCGAATCGTATAGAAGCGCTCGTACCTACTACACAGGTTCTGTTCAGCCAATCATCTGAATTTGTTTTGTTTCTGTACCTTTTCCGATTTGTGTACTGAGGCTTGACTAAGCCTCACACAGGATCAGAGAAGACAAGCCAGCTGGAAGAACCTTGATAAAAACCATATTTTGAGCCATCTTCCGGTCGTCTTCACCAACGTGCTGTCACCTCCCTTCTAATGAGTTCAGCTCCAATGGTAAATGGAGTTCATCCTTTACAATAAACATGGCAACCGGCAACATAGACTGCCAGAACTCACCAGTAGACGATTATGTACACGTGTTCCAAACATCGTCGTCTTGTATATGCCCCTCCCAGAGGCCGGATGCGTATTTAACAAAATTGAGAAAAATAAGTGTCATGAAAAGACGGGTTACTATCACACTCCAGATGCAAGGCCAGGATCTTATGCGCTATATGTGATATTATAGGCTTCTTTGTGTGTGTGTGTCGACGGCCCAAGGCTATGGCGTGTCTTCTTCAAATGGCCAATGCGACAAGACTATTGACGCAAAAAACAGCTGAAGAAAAGCGTAATGCCATAGAGTTACATGAAGTCTATTATTGATCGATAACTTTAACTGCATCATTTTATCGCTGCATTAATAATCGTTTTATATTGAAGCTGGAATTGCTTGAAAATTTAGCTCAGGGCGAAATTACGGTATTGATAACACTTGGTCATGCATCATCTCTTCCAATGCCATGACGAACCGCCCATTATAAGTAATACTTGCCTCGGAGTTAACTATTTCAAACTAGCTATTACTTGGACAGTCTCATTCGGTCGTTGTAAAATTAATAGTGGCACTGGCGTCGCATAAAAGCACGAGAAGCACCTGGATGATTTAAAGGACCTCCTGTAGAAGGACTATGCAACGAATCGTAGGCACATAAAATTTCTGCATCCAGTGTGTTTTGCACAGACAGCGTCTCCCTTTTAAGTGAGACCTGGTTTGGACGTTCAATGGCTTTTGTAACGTAGAAGCTACTGCATTGCGCTGATCTTGGTAAGTATACGGCTGTCCCTGAGGTTTAGGAACCCGAAGATGTGAAGAAGGTACTGGAGAGGCGCGCTGATCTCGACAGGCTGAGCTGGTGGTGTCTTGAATGCCTAGACGCAGACTTTCACCCTGTCACGCACGTTCTTATCAGTCCACATTCAAGTATGTATGTAAAGACGTTCAACGTGCTAACAGGAAGGCCAAAAGGAAACTAGAAGTGGCAGCACATAGTCAGATATAAGGATTTCGATAGAGGTGTCTAAAAAAGAGACGGGCAGTCGTTTTTTGAAACAAACGAGAATGTACTACGTACGCAAAAAACCTACAGAACCATTCTTTGTGGATGCCGGATACATAGAGAGATCGCTTAACGTTTTAGAAAAAAATATTAGTCAGACAAGCGATTCCAGGACTAAAATATTCGGCATCTAAGGCCACAAAAAGCAAGTCCATTGACACACTCCATTGAGCCATCTGTGACTTTATCTGAATGCTGCTTCCTGTATGGATCCTTCATCCCGGGTGTTCCTGGAAAGATCACACGTTCCATGTTAAAAATTGAATTGATGTTCTGCACTAATATGCATATACGATATAACTACTGGATAACTGCCGAAACAGATTATTGGAACAGATTCAGCTACGCAACTGTGTCGCAAATGCACCATCGTTAAACATTGTGTCATAAAGTTCTTTTATAATCGCTATTTGTGTATATGCGTTGCACATAAACAACTGACAGTCTACTGATTACTTACTTAAACTTTTATTGTACGTCCCTTTTATTTTGCGTTCGTTTCAAACAAAATGAATTATATATTTTTATACTTATTTTATTGAGTTTTGGTAGACCCTTTGCTCTTGGCGGAATTCATCGTTCCGCGAAGCTGAGTAGTTTGTGGATTATCTTCTTAAAGAACGGGGCTAAAAATGGGCCAAATTCAGAATTCTTTAGCCTGACGTAACTTCCAACGGTTGATAATTTATATTGTGGCTTTCCTCTACGGCATCGATAGCACAGGCAGGACTATTAAGTAATACTCCTGCATTCAGAAATACGTTATATCGCTGGCAACGTAATGATAGTAGTCTGAGGCTGCACATATGGCAATGATTTCTCATTTGTTATTGATTATACACTCTATTTAATTTCAGATCTTTCAATTACTGAACATAAGCTATCTATCCTCAACAGCAGTAAATCTTGCCATTTCAATCACTCAGACCCATCACAATTCGACTCGCGTTAAATGTCAATATCTAAAACAAAAGTTCTAATGGAAAACATTCTTGGCCTTTCATGTCACTGTGTATTCTAAAAAACAAGTACAAGTTACTATAGCTTACTAACTATTGCAGTTAATATGTTTAGTGCAATAACAAATATTAAGCGAACAACGTTGACTGACAACGTCCCGCCAATTTAACCTCTAACGGATTAATTTATGTGAGCATACGCGACATAAGGCTTACTCTGTCTGTACGTATAGGATCGATGAAAATTAAGAAACGGGTAAATACATCCTATAAAGCACAATCATCCCGCCATCTCGTTTCGGACGGCCGAGCGCGCGTTCTACAAATAGCCCTTTCGTTGTACAGCTAGAAAAGACGACGGTGGCTGGACTATTAAAAAAAAAACAACTATGTTTGAATTCTCAATGTGTTATATAGCACACGACATGCCAGAGTGCCCAATACGACACATCCGTCAAATACGGCCATCATACAAGCGTCATAGTTTCACTGAAGGTCGTATCCCTACAGAAAAGGGCACTCTGATGATAGTCTAACCCCTCATGTTTTCCCTCCAGCCTCTGTTGTTTCTCTTTCCTTGTGGGAATGAAAAATATGAAATGTCCTCTTTCGTCCAGGTTCATGAGGAGTGAGAGCATAGTTACCATGGTGAAAGATAGCCGTAACGGTGATACAAAGCTGCAAAAAAGGCTTGAATCAGTTACTCGTACATACAAGTAAACAGCTTGACCGGTGTTGGATTTAAAATTGAACTTGTTCGTGTAATAAACGGGATCAACAAAAATGAGCGTCGTGGATATAGACCTTACGAAGTTATACAAAGACGATATCTGCAATCGAATGTTTAAGACTTTATGTTACGGACACACAGTACAATAACGCGTCATTTGGGTTTCAGAGCGATTTTAGACAAGGTTTTCTCAAGATTAAAATCCTGCTCGAAATTATAGTAAATATGGAATAGTTTGTCATTCTGTCGTCCAAAACTCAGAAATTCGGTGCAAATTAATCCCATACCTGAGGGTAAACGATGTTTCTCAATGGGATTTGTGCGAGGAGTCCCTTTGCCCCTCGCTGCTTCACCTGTTAGCCTTTTGGAAAATCGATGTGAGAAAAACTGAGCTTTCTCATTAACGGACAAAGTCACGCATCGATTTTTTAGTGATTAGGTAGAAAAGAATAGTAATATTTAACATGATGTAACTAGCATGACCTTCGACCCAAGTGCACGCAATCGCCCACTACACGAATTGCGTATTAGTTAAAAAGATTTTTACGTTTCGTTCAATGTATGTATTAGCTGATCATCAGGAAGCAAATCCTAAACCAGATTAGCTCAGCCTGATGTCTTGGTAGGATAGGATGATAAAGGTTATGGCTCATGACTTCGTTACATTCAAGTACAACGAATACACTGAATATTGACCAGCATGACGCCACTGCCCTTTTGGATTACATGGAGGTTAAGATGACAAAACGTCGGACTGGCCATAGGCCGCTTTATAACTCCTGCCTGGTCTGTACAGTATCCCTTTTCGTTGCCCTTGTCACGTATAACCTAATCCGTTTGCAGAAATAACATTTATTCGGTCCCCAATAGCAGGTTACTCGAGCTACTGCAATTGCTTTCTTTTAATTGAAATTCGGCCTGAATAAGCTGCTAGAGTTTTGTTTGCAACTCCAAGTGAACTATTAGAGCAGATTCCTATAAACTCCAAAAGATAATTCAATGTAAATAAAACAAACAGGAGCCTAAGTCCTATGAAAAGCGATATAGGCGATTGCTTGATTATTTGAAAAGAAAAAATATTCGAGCTGATGCTTGCATGGGAAGACCTTCAGTGACAAAAGCAGGGAAGGAGCAAAAATTACATGCGTGCCATTTCCGTGATATGTTTCACACATGCCTTATCGACCTCTGTGTTGCGGTATATCTGCCACGAGCTTGAAGAGAATTGCGTGACCTCATCCGATACCCGGAGTCTGAGCTCGTCTCAGCGAATCTTTGCGCGATGAACGGTTGGTCAGTATTCGTCGCGATTGTAGGATTGACGCTTTTACCGGAAATTTCGATCTTCATCTTTCTCAAAACGCCGGTACCACTCGAGCTAACCCTGACAGAATTAGGAAAAAAAATGAAGTAAACTGAATAGAAAACCACTAAACTAGCGCCACTTGAAAAATCACAAAAAATTGTATTTTTTATTTTATCGATACATTAATAGTATGGAGAAAAAACTTGCTTAGAATTGCGACAACTGACTGTTTCATTATTAAGAAGTTTTTTTCATTGTTTCATGTACGATGCAGGCTTTTCAACAGGTATCGTGAGGGTACAGATTCCTGTATATAATGTGTCCGTGCTGACTACGTGTATTACGTATTGCATCAGGAACATAATGACGATACCGCATGTATCGTGACAAAGTATAAAATCAGGCTATTACGTGGTGGGTATCATTACATCAGCAATCCGTAAGTATCTGTCTCTGCTTTAGCGTAAAAATATTTTAACTCGCATAGATAGAAAAAATGTTAGAGATTATTGTTATCCTCACCCTAGGTATCACGCAATGAATATACAGAATGAATACAGAATTGATTTCTGCTGAAACCGCTGGTGAACTAGTTAAGACTATCTACAGTGTTTATCGTGTGTGCAGTCTTTAAATAATGATATCGATTTAATTAGATCCTCAAATAGCACTTCATTTAATACTCATTGGGCGAAACCGTGCAAAACCGCAAGCTGATAATTGAACACAGTAGTGCCTTCGCTGAGACGGAGGTATGCCTCGACGAGGTCTCGTTCAAATTCTTCGACGACGTTCTTGGGTATCGACTGGTAAAAGGGACACACAGCCACAGCTGACTCTGTAAATAAATAAAGTTGAATGCTGAAGTCCGCCGTTGAATCATTCACTCGCACGCATACTGACCGTGTGGGCTCAACTGAACCCGCGTAAAAATAAAAATCTGCATGTATATTGTTCTCAGCAACCATGTGTGCCCTTTGATACCCGAGATCTTCAAAACCGCAAAAAAGATAAACTCTAATTTTTTACATTAAAAATCTGCTTAGCGTTCTTCGGATGAGTATAGCTATCATCATTTAATCAATAGCACCAAATCCACCGAGTCCAAGGAAAATATCTAACTGGAACAGAATAGGAGAGATTGTACTCGTATAAAGTTGCGTGCATGTGTGGTTTTATGTAACTCTGCGGGGTTGTCACCTGTCACTTTCTCTATAGTGATTGCTCTTCCGCATATATTCCACGATAGTTCACGTAGCTTTCTCATTCTAAACACCCTCACTTTAAAACGGACTTTCACTCAATCTGACAGCCTTACATCGCAGCGTCGATCTCGAGCAATCAAGTAAATTTGAGCGACGACGTCGCCGTCCTTGACTGACTGTCAGCAGCTTGGCCAAAGCCACGCACTGACCCCCTCGTCAGTTAACCGATCTAACATTGTACTTCCTGACAGTTCAGGCCTAAAGTCAATCCAAACCCTACCTACCCGAAGCTTTGCCACGGAGCCCAAGAACCAACTTTTATATTTCTCGGTCCTTGAGGCCTGTGAGGTTCAAAGTACGAAGCCGTCCGAGAGTTCGCCCTGCCATCCCTTCCGTTGCCCCCTCCTTCTTTAAGTCGTCCGACACTGCCTCCCCACCCTCTGTATTGCACGGCTCAGCGCGCTCATTGTGGCTAAAATTAAGCTCACTTTCAACTATGCCTAGCACCCCAAGCGAATATCCTCTTCCATTTCTTCTCCGGTTTCGTCCCCATATACTCATAGCTATAAGAAGGCCTTATCCCTTTACTACGCCCCTGGCCTGCTCGGTCCCGATCTCCAATTTTGCCCAACGCGAGGCCAACAGCTTGTAAGAGGCCCAAAGGTTCTGCTACTGCAAAGGTCTGCGCTGCGAAGGCTTACGGCAGCGGGTCAGGGGTCTGAAGCTCACAAGTCAACCGGCTCCCGACCCGTAAGTACAGAGCTACTTGAACTGCACAGACATCCACAAACTGACGTAACGGAAAAGCAAGAGAAAAACATGGAACGAGAACAAAAGGAACTGCCTAGATGGACACAGCAGACTGCAGCACGTGCTACCAACAGAGGATCGGGGTATGGGGACTATGAGAACGACAACGCCACCGCTGCCACGAACCTGACTGGCTAGCTGACCAGCTGACTGACTTTGGCAAACGGTCGGAGCTGGTACTCGGGAAACTTAGGACAAACGGTAAATAAAAGTGAAAAAAGGCGGGCTAGCAGCAGCGTTGGAAGGAAGCAGGCGAAAAGAAAGACGTCGAATATATTATCCCATCGCTTCGCTTGGCAATCGCCTCTCTCAAGATCCTCAGTTCCCTACACACGGTGCTGCCTCTAGACAGAGGGCTGGTAGCATCAGCGGGCTGCGTTCTGAATACAATGCCCTACGCTCGTTTTATTCCAGACGGGCCTCTCTCGCCAGACCTTCTTTACTAACGTAACATTCCCCTCCAGTACAGAAGTAGTACCAGCAGTAACTCTGGCGATCTCCGCACAGGCTCATCTTTCTCATTCGAGTCGGACAACCGACGGCTGGTGAAGGCAGCCGCCTTCAAAAACAAGACTGTCTGAGTACTGGCGACATCAGACTGTGAAACATGCGCTCAGATAAATATAACGGAGGTATGTGCCAGTGTGCCTGCTTCTATCGATTTCAACTACCTGAGATAATGCGGATAGATTGATGAGGTCTTTTTGCCACTTTTGTATTAGCAGAAATTCTGCTTATTCAATAGCGAAAACTATCTAATGCGGAACTTTTGTAACTGCTGCTAAATGTGCTGGTTAATATATTAAAAAGTATTGTATTTAGTTGACTGGGCTTTGCGAGTAGATTCCGTATCATTTATATCAGAGAGTAAAACGATTAAACAAAAACGATTAAATAAATCTGCGTAGAAATAAGCTACAATTCTGATGTAATTACATAGAATGCGATGCCTAATACGAGAGCAGACGTTGCCAAGCCCAAATCGAACATCACACGAACGCTGAGCTACTTTGTACAAACGTATACACTTTGATATTAAGGGCATTTGCTAATCCTTAAACTATTCACAATAGGCAGGCTGTATAAATGTACCTTTCTTTACAGTTGACATGCAACATTTGACATGTCTACGTGTTGGTTCTTCGTCAGTCAAGAATCTGTAAAATCATCTGTAAAAGATTTATCTGCGCGACCGGAGTTCAGAGTTTGTCCGGAGAGAGAGTGTAAAATACGGTTAGTTCCAATAAAATCAAAGCAGTATAATAGTTGTATATTAAGAAAAAAGCTGTATTTCTTAGAAGGATTCACTATTGTTGAATATCGTACACTGTGACATGGCAACTGGAAGCACTATAAGGAAAGGCTGCTAATAAGCAGGGGACCTTCGTACACGACCCGTTTGTGTTCTTACTAAGAATATATAGTTGAACATCGTCCCGTCTCCAAAAATCTTCGTTTAATTAAAAAAATTAGATCTTTTCCAACAGTATGTCATTAAATTCAGACACAGTACCAACATGTATACAGGAAACGTTCCTAAAGTAAACTATAATATATGAGGAAGTCAACAAGGTCGATTTTAGAATATTCCAAAATACATTCAATTATCGCAACAAGTAACCACAGATGATAACAAATAGATCCTGTGCTGCAGTGTCCAAAAATAATCCAATTTGCTGAAAAACCCGCACATTATATAGCGTTTGAACCGATTGAAGGATTCGGTCGTTTTATAGGTGTTACAAGCAGGTGTAATGACCTGCAATAGCGGGAGAAATGAGTAACTGCTAAGTCCTTGGATCTATTGCTAACGGAGTACTGAATGAATTTGAAACTGACGGTCGTCTGGAGTAACGTCTTACAACTTAAGGACTTAAGCAAACAGGGACTGAGGGCACAATTCTATCATAAAATATCCTTTCTTAACATATCAATAAGTCTATTTTAAGTGATTCGTTGGCTATCAGCAATTACAAAAAAAAGATATGAATCTAAATATCTGACCTCTAAGCGTCTCCATTGATGGATGTTGACATTCGAGGTTCAGCACTTCGCAGCTACGAAGTCCGAGACCACTGCTCGCGGCAAGTCCTTCCAGGTCTTTCTGGCAATAAATTTCACCAAACGGGATATGCGACTCATTCTGGAAAAGACGCATAGGTTCATACGCTTCTTCTTTACTGTAATTATCTATTGGGGAAAATTCGGTCGACACTAGCGAAAACTCTTGTCCGTGTCCCTGAACAGATATTATTTCTCTCAACTCATTTTTGCACGCAGCTGAAGACCATGTTTCACTTATCAGAGCGGCTTTGTTAGACCGCGTCATAGTTCCCATCTAAAAGCTTTTCAAGTATATTTAAATTGACCTTCGATTTAGCTTAAACGAACCCACAAATCACCATTTTATTATTAATGCGTTTGCCAACGATCTGAATTCATGGATATAGCCAATTCTACACAATAAGCCAACCATTTGACCAAGCCATTGTCATATCTTTGTATAACATTCTGCGTTTGGATACATAATGACAACTCTTTTCTAAGCACGACTGCCTTATCTGATGATTCAGCCCCTTCTGACGAAAATGTAAATATCTGATCAAACGTCGCTTGACGTACACAGCTCTAACAGAAGCTATGTGTTAGATACCCGCTTCATAATCTCTTTAGCTGGTAGCGATAGTATATGATAAGAAATCGAGGTACTTTAAATAGTAATTATGAGCAGGAGCGCGCGCACGGTCCCCAGCATTTCGCGTCCGTGTATAAAGACAGCAGCAACCTATGGGTAATATGAATAAGCTGGGCTAATATTATTCAACCTTTGTCATCCGGAGATAACGGTGTAATTTGACGTGTCCTGCGGAGTCACGTAACGACGATTCTGTCATTTGCTACCGTGACTGGCCGTTGCTGTTGCTAAGCTTATGCATCACGATTCTAATCATATATATATATATGTAAACAGAATGACGGAAAAATGCTTAGTAGCGATGAGTAGTAGACAAGTTACTGCTTGGGCGTTTCTTGGCGCTCTCAACTACACGCCCACGGCTGTCGCTTACCTTTCCGTTTATTATCCTGCAAGCTTGTTTGGTCAATGTTTGAAAATGCTTAATACATATGCATTACCTATTTACATGATCTTAGATATCGCATGGTTTTAATCTATGAGTTTTCCGGTTGAATTAATATAGAGAAAAGAAAGTTAATTATGTAGAAAATAGTTAGAGAAAGTCGGCGCTGGCCTTTCGTTAAAGGTTTCGTTTCAAAAGCGACAGGTTGAGCCCAAAAATGGGGCTTCCTCATACAACTCAAAGAACCCTGAAGGATTCAGAGAAAATTCAGTGCGTTCGTTCAAACTTTTGCCCATCATATTAACCTACGATCGTTTTAGTCGATATGACTTTTCATATCTTCTGTGATCAGATGTTAAGCTTCAAACCACCCGAGTATCTTTGACTCAGCTCGCACAATACTAACAAGCAAGGCTTCTATTTGTCGATTGAGCTTGTCAGATCTGATGCTGATGCGAATCTGACGTAACTCTTCAAACGTTTACTTATCTTAATCGACGGTAATGACTTTACGGTAAGCAGATCCATATACAGTAGAATCTATAATGATAAGCCAATTCGGGCATTTGGAATCAGTGGCGCGAAATGTGAAAGAATCTTGGAAACAGCAAATGTTAACTGTATCTTGCCTTGTTAAAAATAGCTTGACACATATTTAAGTAAATGTTAATTTAGGCCCATTTTTGTCGTTAGAGGGCATTACTTACGAAATACTTAGCCCATCGCGGCTTTTTGGCAAGATCGTGGTAAACCAAAACCGCAGGGTTGAGCGCCAAAAACGCGAGAAGAAACTCCGAATCGGACCTCGCTGCAACGAACGCCGGTGAGCTTTTTGGCGAGTCTTTGACAGATCGGGGGGGTCTGAGGAGTCTGCGGATATTTTTCAACGCTTTTCCAAGGTCTCGTACCCAGTGCAGTGCGTACAGGGAAAATACAACATCGAAATAGCCGTACTTCGACAACAATAATTCAGTCGATTCCCTGTAACAGAATTAAAAATCTTAGTGGTATCAGCCTTTAAATATACGCTGTTTTCGTTCACCGCTATTAGCTACATTTTTAAAGTATAAATGTTTGCTTTAAATCTTGACAAAAAGAAGAGCAAACCATTGCCTGCATAAAGTGAAAGGTTATTTCGCCATTTGTTTTGTTCTTATGAACCTTCAAAAATGTATTTGGGTTCTGTTTCTTTTATTTCGAAGACTTTATACGGGTTTGTGTTTCTTGATACATTCTGCTTATCGTCGGTAGCTCACTTGTCATTCACCAGGTCTCATTTGGGCTTGATCCCGTCTACAAGTTCAAATCGTTAGAGCTCATTGCAATCTCATCTGTAAGGTGGCTCAACAGGTAGGGGTTTTGCTCGACTTCGTCAACCATCTGCACCTATTATCGTCACGAAGTAAGATCACCACTGTTTGTACGAATCGCTTGCGTACTCTTTACCAACCCATCCGCATACAACGTACATGTAGACGTAAGGATAGACACTTGGCACCGCGTCATTTTTCTCCATCGTGGTTCCCGAAACCTGGTTGGTTCGCGTTTCGCCAAATGCCTTTCCCGTTTCCCTACCATTTGCCCCGTTTCATCGCTCCCGGACATTGGCTGCCTACAACAAGCTGCCCACCTGCCTAAAACGCGGCACCCGTAGAGGCATCATGCTTTTGCTCTGGTTCGAAAATAGAGCCCGCCCGTGCCTTGACTGCTGGATGTTGATATCACGACAAGGCCAGCAGCAGCGGTGGTGGCGCCAGCGGTGGGTATAACGGCAGGAGACGAAGTAGTGACGTCTGCTTGTCAAACTTTCAAAACCTCTGGGATTCGGAAAGCTCGTTTTACCACTCATAGCTATTTCTTGTGCTTTTGCTGCTGCTACCATTACAACAACTACTTCCACCCTGCCATGCCTTGGTATCGTATCAGATTCGAACGAACCTTAGGACCTATACTCCGCAAGGATAGATCTGCCTCTCGCCGTGCTTTTCTTTCTTCGGGGCAGTAGGAGGAAGCGTCAATAATAGCCGCATCCTTGGGGTATTACGTCCGAGATTCTTACACTGCTACTTTGAGTGGCCTGGTGCTGTTTCGAGTGCTAGACACGTTGTGTCATGTTGCCTTTCGAGTGCACTATACCAAACAGCCTCCAGCGTCGAGGCTTTCCAGCGAATCTTGGACTTGGAGGCAGTAATCGGGAAACGACCAGCGTAAGTCCTACAGCGGCTCCTCAGGCGTCTGAGGGACGTTGGGAAGTCCATGGGGGCATGGCAAAAATGGCGACATCGCCACCTCCATCGGGCGAATTGGAGTCATCGTCAGTGCCTTCACAGATGGCAACGCTAATGCTGCTTTTGCTGTTGCTTGCCAATCTATAAAAGAAGGCGGAATGGGCAAGAAACGTCGGCGGATGCCTACGCTTGGCCTGCGAACCCGTGTCATCACAACCCTGCAGCAGGCACCATCCACCGATCAGAGCAAGAAGGCACCAATGGCAACTAGTGAGCTCTGTTACCTCCGGCCCAGTTTGTTATTTTTCTATCTTATTGGCGTAAGGTTTAGCGCAACGTAACGTAGAAAACGCCCGCCAGTTTATACGGGTAAAGGATTACACATTACATTAGAGGTTATTACACGCTAGAAGCAAGTTGATGCGTTTCGGTAACGGGTAAATAAATGACACTTCTTTGCACAACATCAGCGATACGCAGCTTCGCAGCGTTGCCCTATGGCCATCCTCGGTCAGACGTATTCCATCATGAACAAGCAAGCAGCAGAGGTAAGGACTCACACCCTTAGAATATAATACTATTGACAAGGCATATTATGCTACTTTCATCGACGGTACTGGCCTTCTGAAGATGTCTGTTTCGATTAGTCAATAGGTCAGGTAGGCACGAGCCTGGCTTCTTACCCTGTCTGTCAATAGACAAATACTAAAAAGCAATACAAATAATAGGTTCACCGCACATACTTCAGCCGAGTCGAACGTACTGTGTTCAATGTGCAGGTCACGCAAACATTTCTATAACACTAGGTAATAGTATATAGCCTGTACAGAAAATCAAATAGTATATAATAGACCGATACCTAAATTCGTGTCTATTATATACTATTTGATTTTGAGTAGCTAGGACTGCTGCTTTAATTTGTGGTCAGTATATATTCGTATATATAAGCGAAAGTTGAGCAAAAGAGAACATTTTCCTATATCGATCTTATAACATACAGTTGCACATTTTAAACTAAATGATGATACAATCAACGCCCCCTGGCGATTTTACATACTATGTTTAGATGTATCGATTTTGACGTCACTAAAGGTTTTTTTTTTTTATTTTCAGATATATACGGCTACAATTAGCATTTATCAGAAGATCGCTGAAAAAAAACTTTCGAAGGCTTCCCAAAACGCGTTTTCGCCTGACTGTTATAGAAGAAAGCGCAATTTGTTTTTGCTCATTTCCACTTAAAATATAGTTAGATAAATTGCAGTTTTACTCAGATCGTTAATCTTCCTATTAGTGTGAACAATTGGCGTCAATCAAATAATACCTTACTTGTAGAAAATATGCTCGATATTTTAGTATTTTTTTTAGATAATATTTTATAAAAAAAAAATATTGGCTACACAAACTTTTGAACTGACCGATATCGGAAAAACCGCTTGGAGTCCTCGGCACAAGTTTTTACTCTACCGGTACATAGACAAAAAAAAAACTATTACATTCGTTTTTCGCCCATTTTTGTACGCAAAAAATGTTAAATGTCCATCAAGATCTATCAGTTAAAAGCATATAGCACCCTGTTAAGCTTTGAGCTTTTTAAAGGCATTTTTTACTTGACGATTGACATTTGGCTGTAGGAACATCTTGAAAGCTTCATCGCAATATATCCCCCTCGACCCCTATGATTCTTTCACATATGTCAGGATAAGTGATTCTTCAAATAAACCGTCTAAAAAGTGTAAAAAGAAAAGATGTACTTGATAGTCAAACAGATTGAGAAAGAGACAGACGCGACAAAGTGCAAAATAAATAAACTAGAATTAAAGTTGGCGTCGATAGCTCATTACAGGTGATGGAAGATACGCGTAGGGTGTACATACCGTAAAAGACTACGGCGCTGGTCGGGGAGTGACAATGTAGCGGCTAGCGGATAGGACTTTATAGCCTAAATGTGTCCGAACCAGCTGCTGTTCATCGGTCACTTTCTGACCGTAGCCCTATGAATGTAAGGGATTACGATACCAATATCTTACTATGCAATAAACTAAGCTTCCATCGGACGACCCTATACTTCTCGCGTTGACGCATTTCCGACTTTGTAATTTGCCTAGCTTTGTCGAAGCGGTCTAGCCGTATATTTCCTACACTAGCACATAGAACACTCGCATGTACAGTAACATCCTTTATCAGAAGGGACTCAACGGTTTCCTCTTATCTCGGATGCCCGGTATCTGCAGTGAGCTCTTCTGCTACATAAGTGAGGAACCGAAACATACAATTGGCTATGTCGGTCTATTTAAGTGTAGTGCGACATGTCTGAATGTTATCCCTGGCTTTTGTGACCGGTCACGAAAAAGCCTAGGAATAAGGACCATTTTCGTTTTGGTAAATTGGAATGATTCATTGGCACCGCCTATTGACATTTTGGCCCAAACTAGAACGACACACGTATTTGCTTTAGGGTCACTGAATGCAGGCATAGTTCACAATGTAAGCAAGTATTTCTACAGTTACTCGACCGTGATTTGAGAAACCTCTTTCAACGTGCGAAGTCAACTTATATAATAAATTGTTGTCTGTTTATGTGGAGAAATCTCTTACAGATGAAGGATGTCCAACCTTTCAACATCGACAACTGCCAATTCGTTCGTCATTTGTGAGGTGTCTAGCTTTTGATCGGCATTTAGCTCTTTTGACAACTTTCGTAATACTGTCATCGTTTATCTTCAAAACAGTTGCACGTTCGGTAGTTAAGTAAGTTGATTTACTTATTTATAGGAGAGTGGTTGGCCAATTAAATAACCGCCGCTATAGTTGCTACACATGGCTTCGAAAAGTGTATCATGTAGGTATTGGAGTTCCCGTCTACGTCGACACTATCGCCTACTCACACAGTAATAATTCCTTTGACGGCGCCATGTTTTCGTTCTGCACGCGCACACTAGTTCGTAATCCGAAAAAAGGAACGAAAGCATTCAATTATCGTGTTCGACTTCAAGCGATAGCAATTGGCCGAAATCGATTCCGCTAACGACCTCGTTTTTCCCCCAAAAGGAGTGCGGTTACAACTGCATCGATCTGTTACTTGGATGTAAAATTTCTTCACGAATCACACTGAGCCCTTCCACCAGTAGTATCGAAGCATCAAAATGCCTAGCCTCAAAGTCTAGTTCTATTGTATTGTATTTCTGGATCTACTTGGCAGTGCGCAGAATGCGATTGATAGGTGGTGTCAACCAGTAAGTATCCTGCAGCCTCTGCAGTTCATGATATAACTATACGCATCGTGGGACGCATAAATATGCTTTGCCGTCCCATTTGCTCCGTTAGAGGAAAAACATACGCGCTCTTTGTTTACTCGGACGTCTGTCATGATCTTCTTGAAAACTTTATTTTTGTTGTCAGTGAAATTTCGTCGTCGTTCATCACGCTCGTTTTTCGTATCTGTAATTAGATTGCCGGATCGTTTAGTGGTACCTTGGCGCCAGCAAGTAGGGCTATTCATTGGGGTGAGGAAAGATGTCCTGTCTGCTAAGTGTTCCCAGCGAATGTTCAGTGCGATGAATCCCTATTTGATGAGACAGTTAGCACATAATATAACGACTAATAAAAAATCGTCACATATTTGGTCGTTGAAAATGCGCTATAGCCGCTGCGTTAATTCAGGGTCATCCGAGTTAGTAACAATCAAAGGAAATAACTAGCGAATTTTATCAGCCATTTACCTAACTATTGTTTGTTACACTGCTCCTACGAGGTGTACGGTGTTTTTTTGAAAAATCCTAATCAGGTTGCGATCTCTGCATAGCTGTTTCCTGTATGAGCGTCAACGGTGCGAAATTCGGTTACAAACCGTGGCCCGTAAACGAGTAGAAGCAGTGGCTAAAGAGGATGATATTATAGCGCAGTTATGTTGGGGCAAATAGGGTATGTTCCTTCGAAGCGTTGCCGCATATATATAGTTCGACCTTCGAGGCTGTGACTCAGTCAGTTGTGTCTATGAGCATAGGAAGGTATGCATGCCAACTCATTGTAATAGTTGAATTGTAGCCTAGCAGTGAATTTGGCGTGTAGTCGTTCATTTTTTTTTCGGTATCGGGAGCTGTATCATTGCAAATGTCAGTTAATGCATAGGCGCCACAATGCCTCTTAAGTGGACAACCATCGTACCTTGACAAAATCATAATCTAAAGTACTATTTTCATTGTTATCATCGAAATTATTTTTACCACTCCACCAGAACGCTTAACTCGGCCTGTTATATGAATATTGTTGCAGAAAAAGAATATAAAGAAAAGCTTACGACAATATCATTTCCTACCATTTAGCCATACATGTGTGAAAGGAGCCTAAAAAGGAAGCCGTTTAAAAGGCTCATTTTATAAACGGACTCCATTGTCAAACAGATAGGTATTGTTAGTAATAATAATGGTATTAAGATAAAGATTAAAACCGGATTAGCATTACCCCTTCCTACAGGAAAGAGAAATTATACTTTTAGAAAAAAAAATTACGTACAGCCAACAATATAAAAAGCAACGATCCATATTGCATTAATAGTCTGGATAAGACTAGAACTATTTTGAGTAAAAATCGCTATTTTACTGTAAAATCGGGAGAAAGTGAAATATCAAAAATTACTTTTTAAAGCCGATTCTCTTAAAGCCTGAAAAAAAAACTGTTCATCCGATCAAAGAAGATGAACAAAGTATAGCGAGATCGTACAAGTTCTACCAAAAATTTTGCAAATTACCAAATTAGCATTAGACATCCTATAGAGGAAGGAGGTTGCCTTATGAAAAAACTGCACGAAGAGAAATGAAGATCTTTTACCAATTTTGAACTACCTCAGTGAAGCCGCTATTTTACGTAATATAGGAAGTACTTTCCAAACCGAATGCTTCAGTTTTGTAGAGTTTGATAAACAAATAGTTCTTCATCATAAACCTCCGCAATAATTCTCAACTCTTATCGAGCAAATGGTAACAAACAACCCATTTTTCTGTATTCTTCCGGGAACTCCATCTTCCGCGCACATTCCTAGCATGGGAGACTTTTCTGATCACGCCATGAGGTTTGGGTATGAAGATTTGGGCCGGATAAATCAAGGTTCAGAAATATATGGACATAGAGAGTAAATGATCCATATTACTCCTTAAAGTAAATAGTCGTAAAATACGAACTTACGTTGAACTAACATCATATACGTCATAGCAGATTGAACGATGTGGGTACGATTCGCGTGCAAATTCTACCATGGCCGGTGAGAGATCTGTGGCGACCAGCCTCTGAGCACCTAGATGCTCAACAGCCAAAGGCAAGAGCAGGTCGTGCGAACTATCTCCGCTGCCACAACCAATGTCGAGCACTAACGAGATCAATGTACAAACAAAATAGGAAAAGGAAAGTAATTAAATAGGCATTCAGTAGCAAAAATTATTTTTTAGTTTGTTATCATTAGAATAGTGTTTGAGTACTTCGTATGGGCAGCAAGAGCGTCTCGAACAATTAATAACTATTATTTTGCTTTCTTTAATTAATGTTATTAATCCAGAATTATTGAACTGCTATTAAGTTTTTCAAACTGCTGATAGTTCTAAACATTTCCGTCGAGGACACATGCTCCGACCACGTCACGCTACATGGAAAACGTACGTTTTATTGAATCGGAGTTACTATACGTAGATTTCTTTATTTCCACTTAAGCACATTAGCACAAAAAACGATGCAGGCTACAAAGGCTATGTATGGCTCCCGTTCAAAATCTGCGAGTCTCACTTCGTATGGGAAGCTCGAACGAATTTTTTTAGGACACTTAAAAGACAATTTGATATCTTCAGCAATGTTAACGATTGCTTGCCGAATCATTGAAGACTTTATATCCCTACATAATATCCAGTGACATGAAAAACTGCTGAACTGTTCTATAGCGAAGACAATATTAACATACTGACCTTGTGCCGACTCGAGACAGAGGTTTCTTTCGAGAGTGTTCTTGTAGAAATCCAGAATCATTTGGTTATCTCTCCGTTGAAGGTCGTGGGCACTCTGATACAGTCTGGGATTTTCTAGGCCGTGATTGCGCATGCGGCGCGAGTACAGTACCACCTTACTTAGCTGCCGCGCCTGATGCACAGCTACCGATAGCCACATCGTTATTTTGCAATCCTTCGCTGAGACTATTCAGTCGCTATTGAACGATACAGAATGGCGTGACGATATACCACAGTCTTCGTCTGTGCACAAACGAACTAAGCAAAAAAGGTCAGGTCGAAGGCGGTTTAAATAGCTGCAGGTAAGCAAATGCAGGAGTAGTGATTTGTTTTAAGGAAGACCACCCCGCTGGCCAAGTCGAGGAAAACTCATTATTTCGTTACGCGCCTTACTACTCCAGCTATCATATTGTGACGTATACTATAGCTAAAGGAGCGCGAATAATTGAACATTTTGGTTTAAATTTCATATAACCTTACGCTTGAGTGTCTTCAACGAGCTAAAAGTTGCTCGTCGACATATGTGGGCGTTCGATGCCTGAAATCGCTGAGGCTCTATTCTAATTATAGACAAACGAGCCTATACTTTATATCTTCAATGCACCCGATATTTCGATTGACAGGTTTTCATTCCAGCTGCGAACGTGACAATTCTATATTGTTCGTTTGGCCTATTCCATAATGGTGAATAGATATCGTCCTTCCCGCCTTGCTATAATCATCTTGCAGTGTGTTATCGATGACACACAGCATGAAGGAGGCGTGATCCTTATCATCCTATAACATATGGTCCTGCGTTTGTCTCCGACGTGATCCGAGTTGATATTGGCTCCTGTTTCATTGGTGCATACGTTGTGATAGAATGTTTACACAAATAGTACGTTGTTGTAGATACTATTTGCTTGTTTTTCGTGATTTATTTTCTAAATGACGGAGTCATTTTCATTCCATTAGTATCTCTTCAATTTCATTACATTTATATCTCTTATGTGACGATCTCGAGAGCCAGACGTACTGCTTTTTGACGGCGTTTCTATCGTTGCTAACTAATATGTGCTAGAAACGATCTGATTCGGTCCCGCTGAACGGAATCGCGTTTACAGGTCAAGAACACTGATACATTCGCCGTACGTATGCGCATATAATGTATTAGTAGAATACTAAGTATTATGAATTGAGTTTATTAATTGATCGACTGCAGAAGATTCTCATCTGTAAGGACTGATATCAGTGGCGGGTGCACATAGTACACACGATCAGTGTCGTAAAAAACGTTGAACAGCTTAACCGTGAATCGCTTAATTATTTTTAGATCAGAGATTGTTGGAAAGTCTACACTAAGAACAGAATAGTCTACAAGCAGGTTATCGCATGCTTTCGTGAGAATTTTTCAGCTGAATTGGGGTATTTGAGGAAACAAGTGGGCACAATGACACCTAAGAGATTCGGTCACGTACGTGCCTCTCTTTGTTCGCCTTTTGCAGATAGATATAATAATTATTCTATTATTTTCTATCTATAGAGGAGTCGAAACACAGAACGCGTACTGTTTGTTAAGAAGCGAGCTCTTTTTTGATAGGTAATTGATTGCTCCTAAATTAGAGCGAGATATAAATACAATTGCTTCTCAGATGTCTATAGGACAGACACTAATGGGTTTTTGCTAAAGAATATTATATATAGGAAGAAGAAGAAAGACGACGATTGTTTATTAGGTGCTCAATAACGTCACAGTGAGCTATTTTTTGTTATTAAGAAGCTATCCGAAGTGTTTATTACTTTGGCCCTGACTGCGCTGGCGACGATTCATTATATTGTGACTATTCGTGGGGCTCAGTCTTCTTTATTACGAGTACCAATAGTTGGCCAATATGGTATGACGGATGCTGACTGTTTACTGTTAATCTCACTCATTTCCTATGCTAGTCATCTCGATTTGACTTGATCCGTCTTTTTCTTCTTAAACTCTTCCTTCAATTAATTTTCCAGATCACTAATTAACCATGGCACTTCTCTTTTTTGCTCATTTCCCTTTGGGTCGTCCAACGTTAAACAATTTATAGCTAAAGTCCTCGCTAAACTTAGTGCCAACGACCACTAACGCCAATTTAAAAAGTCATCCTTTCAACGAGATGGTGCGTTTAGCTGATGCTTACGAACAAGCACCGGTGTTTTCGTCTAAAGTGAATTCTCTTTACTGATGTACATATGTGTAGCGCATCATAATAACAGAACGTAAATAAATTGCATACATTCCTATAGTAATAAAAAACTGCTCACAACAGAGGTAACTCCATTCGAGTTAGAGAATATTACGAATATTCGAAGGGCCCTACCACAACGAGGTTCGTGTTCGGTCCCTAATGCAAGATTCTAGCGAGGAAGATCGTTCAGTTGTATATAAATTCGTGCTAATCGTTCATGTATCTCTAAAAAAATCGTGACTCTTCTCTAAAACATGAAAGAAAAAGCTGCTTTCGGTAACCTTGACAAGTTTATATTATCATACGTGCAGGCATTATATATATGTATGTATATAGTCGATATGAAGAATCGAATGCTTTTCGAGCTAAGTATATCGGTATTAAGTTGTTGGAAAAGTTACGGCATTGACTGGTTTGCTAATTTTACGTTCGCTAATGATCAAGTATTATATACCGTTATAAGGTTCTTCTTACCTTCTTCAAAAATTTTACATCGCGATTGTAAGAATAAATAAATTTTAAAAAAATAATCAAAAAATAGACACGCGCAATTAAATAAAACGACGCTTGCCGCACCCAAATTTCTCTTTACAAGTTTTCGAAATATCACCCTGAATTGGTGTGCCGTATACGAGGAACACTCTAGAGCTGGCGTCTTTCTTAAGAGATTAATGCTTAAACTACTTCCGACCCAGCATAACCGGGGGCGTGAGGGGCCATTTATGGTGCTAGAAAAGCTTTTGCACTAAGAAGAAGTCCCCAAAAAATTTTGCGCTTCTCAAGGGGCTGTGTATACTAGATTAATGACTGAAAAACCGAAAACATAATTCTATCGAGCCTTCAGTTGGGGAAGATTTAATAGTTGTTCGCGTTATTCCTAATCGGCATACAAAGGCGCCCTTATTTGTAGTAGTATTCAGCTTCCTGATAGATTTTTCCTTTTTCGTACCTGTCCAAAATCGTGTTTATTTATCCATTAGAATCTGGTATACGCGCCAGTTTATACTCCATAAAGAGTCAATGTTCGATTAATATCTGAGCCATACAGAATAAAACTGGCCATGTTTTTCTTTGTACTAGAAAATAATACATTTATAAGAATTCTGACCACTCTATTATAGTAATGATTTGTGAATTAGATTGGGTGGCTTGCCACTTGATTACTTGATACTATTAAAGGTGTAAGGTTTTTTCAATCATTCCCCTACTACTTTAGTACTACCCGAGTACTTAGGCGATAGCCTTACGTTACTTAGCGCTGCTTCGTATGAAACAGTTCTGAAGGCTTCAGCTGGTCTTGGTACAGTTGAAAAGCCTCTTGAGTCTACATCCATTGGTTTTCCTTCGCGCGGCAATATTGGTCCGTAGTGGTCCAGTGTACAAGGTAATCGAATCTGGGAATAAATTAGTATTTTTATGGCTTCCGTATTAAGGACATAATACACGGGCTGGATTAGGACTCTGGGCAAAGTCAAACATCATGGCCAAAGTTACAACTCTTTCTTTGTTTTTTGCCTACTGTCAGTTGCTCACAGTTAAACGCAATCCTTTCGCTTAAGAAAGCCGTCTGTCGGGTGCTCGTCAATTCGGACTCGTTTGAAATTATAATCAGCTCGTTAATGTTCTGTACGTTTTCACGGCAGCGAGCGTTTTATTATGCCAGGAAACCCAGTACCACATCAGTCCACTCCCAGCAAGTTCATAGCGAATGCTGTCGGTATCTACGACTTCGCCTATCTGCTTTTTCGGCCCCAGCTGCAGAGAGCTGCCCGCGTGTAACTATTTTTAGTGGCAAGCCAAATGAGGCAAAAAATTGCGATATTCCCACGTGACATCTAACATTTCTTACTTAAAATAGAAAATAGATAACTAAATATTAGCCAGAACGGCTTATAGTAATGAGCGCCTTTATGTTTTGATTTGTTCTGAAACATTATAAACCTCTCGCTGTCTAAGCTTTTATTAAAAATTCATTTTCTGTTTCTTTGTGAAGCAATTCGCAATTTTTTTTGCCCTTTTTCTTGCTGTATATATATAAATAAGAAATAGCACAATTGTTTGTTTTAATTTTTCTGGTATCTCATAATCCATATGTCTGTGCATTTGCACCAGCCTATTTCACCATCCTCGCCGTCAGCACAAAACCTCGTGCGGGGCAAGACACAGAACGAATTAGGCCACGCAAATATTTTGCTTGCTCCTTTTGTTCTGATACATGCGTACCATGAAAAGCAATTATGTAGATTACGGCATACTATGGAGTCCAATGAAGGTTGTCGTCAACCAGGGACCCTGACAATCGCCCGAGGGCGTCCATATGGCGCTGATATCAAATACTCTTTGCTGGACGAGTCTGTGTTTGTACTCGCGGGATCTATGATGTATGCCCTCCTATAATGCTCGTGCTAACCAGCATTCTTCCCCTGGTCGGTATTAGGGAGTATCGGTGTGTAGAAAGAAGCAGGTTCGCGGTAAATCAGTACATTTCTTCGTAATAAATTGTTGCACTATTTCCGGCGCAAAAAAAAGTCTAGCGGGCATAATGGATAGATATAAGTTATTACCTCTTATCTAAACAATTTTTTCATTATGAAATTATTGCCCTAAGGTAACTTCGGGAGCCGTTATAGAAACCACCGTTCTCGATTTATGCCATGACTTTCCATTGCATTGGTAAGAATCGCAAATACATCCTGAAGGGAGTTCTATATGGAAGTACAAACGTTTCTTCAAAATCGAATTGTTTTTCAATTCAGTTAAAAAGATTCTCGTTTTTTAACTGTTTTTGGATCCAGTCGCTCGAGTTTTTCTAATATTGTCCCGTTTCATAGGTCTTATTGCAGGCCATCTTTCCGCTATTAGCTATTCCGCAGTTCGTATCAAAGCCACTACAGCGATTTAGTAACATCAAAAACATGAAGTCCACGGATATTTTTATTTCAGTTCTAAGCCGTAATTTTGATCTGTCTCTTATATATTTGAAGTACGTCAGAGCGCACCAAACAAAAAGTTCCGATGCCCTTATGGCCTGACATGTTTGTTCATAGACATATTATCCCTTTCCGTAAATCCTTATCGACAAAAAAGTCGCGAAGGATTATCCTTTTATGACTGTTTTGCCGCAACTCATAGCTTGTGTTGCGATGAACTTTGTCCTCACTATAAAAATACGAAACGGGTTCATTGTTTCAAGGGTTGAGAGCTTAGGTATAACTCAAGTAGGCCGATGCTGCCATCTTACAAATATTATTCGACTCAAGTCTATATTATCTACGGTTGATTAATTGTCCTTGAAGAGCGATTTCATATGCTACTAGCTGTAGCTGCTCGATCTAACCCTTTTGTACTTGTGAACAGACGAGGTAGAGTAAAAATCTTATATTTTGGATTTGCTCATATGCAACATTCAGGCCCAGTAAAGGACTACGTACACTATAGCTTGAAAGCTTAATTCGTACGCATGAAGGAATTCCATAGTCGATTTGATTCAGGGTTAACCATCTATTTAACTTTCGAGACGCTATTTCCTTGGAGATCTCTCTAAGTTCCGGCTACTAAGATACTTTTGGCTAGCAAGAAAAACCGAAAAAAACTGCACGATAACAATAGTGACATTATCGTGCTTTGTTCAGTAGAAATAGTAAAAACGTTCCTTGATATGCCTCCAATATAAAGTAGAAGTGTTGACAAGGATTCGGAATACTCGATAAATATATCAGCTTGGCAAACGCTTCTAGTTCACTTTCTGTGATTGAGACAAGATTTTCTAAAAATCATTACCTCCATTAAAGAGGTAACAATACGACGAACACTAGCCACAATTATAATCATCTTCTGCCATATTGCAAATGCCGTTCCTAATCCCTTCCTTAATCGGCAAGCATCTCCGATTTGGTAACTTCCTGATGATAAATTTAAGTAGTATGAAAATAGATACAACCTATTGCGGAAACTGGGCTGATATTATCCTACGAACACACGCTGTGCACAATGATGACTTTATCTAGGTAAGTTACGCGCTCTGTACTATAGTATATCTATTACAAGCGCTAAGGAACGAGGAAATTCCGTCGAGCCACATGCAAAAACCAGTAACTCTAGCACCTTAGCATTATTGGACGTTGCAACGGTAGGGCCATTATTCTGATCACTAACTTATTCGATAGTTCCCTTTAACCACATGTGTTATGGATGAGTCATGATATGTCAAGGGATCTCACTGCATCGACAAACGCTCTTTCACCAGACTAACTAAACAGATAAAACAGAATCTATTAAAAATATATGCTGTAAAAGCCCTGAAAGGGAAATGCGATCGAGTGTGCACTCGTCACAGCGGGATTATATCATAGTCAAGGTATTATTCATATTGTATCGTGGTGTGTACATAGGAGTGTGTGCTTTCTCTATCAGTAACAGATGTTCTGAGGCTCTTTCAAAGACCCTTTTATATGTGGTTACTTGTTCATTGTCCCATTTGTGCTGTATCTGCGAACGGCTGTGTCGGCGTCACGAATCGGCCGGGCAAGATCGTCTCAACACTGGTGCAATTACTACTGACGGCAGCACCATCGCCAAGCCTCGTCGGAGCGACACTGCAAAGACGCCGTCATGGCGACAGATGAACAGTGTACACTTGCGGTACTCGAAGCTATTTCCCTTCCCCAGAGCCTTAAGATGATGACACTACGTCAAACCGACAGCTACTGCCCAGGTGCACTGGCCCTCGAGTATATATGTCTGCTGCAGTACGCACACACACACACAAATATCCATCGTATACGAGCATATTTTTTTATGCAGCGGCTTAGCCGGATAACGGCCTTCTTGCTTGTTCAGGTTGGTGCATACGGTCGTGGTCGCAACAGTCGCCGCCGCCGCCGCCGCCGCGTGGAAGGCGACCGTCAGTTCCTTAAATGAAAATGATTCTGCTGATATAGCTGGACACCCCTGGATGCCTTTGTGGTCCTTTGGGAAGGCACAGAAACACTTATACAGCGAAGAAGCGTAGTTAATTAAAGGAAAGCGGTCACTCCTTCACAGTGTCATCTACCAGTTACGATACGAGCCAAGGATACGAACGAAGAAGCGTACGAGCACTAAAGGCTTCGCTCGCTTCGGTCTGATGATGACGTCTCTACATGGGGTGTGAAAAGATTAATAACAGAGACAAGTGGCATGCTTAGAAACCACGGCCTATTTGGTGCATTATATGGGACAGATAACAAGCCATCGTCAAACAAAGACAATCGGCGGAAACTCAGTGTATTATGACAGCGAAGTATTGATTGTAGTGTGTTTATCACTATCTGGATTTCAATTTTCATTTTGTCAGGCATACATTGCTGCCTGTAAAATCTGTAGCATAATCATGTTTGAAGAATCACTGAAGCTCGGTGATCTTCTTTGAACTGTTAAATTTTTTAGAAAGTACTGCCTAGTCTAGCGGTGCCGACAACAATCCTAAGCTAAATTTGATCAATTACTTATATTTGATGCTAACGTATATCGCACCTGAATTTTCTCAAGGTGCGTGCTATTGGTAACAATTAAATGCCGTTTCGATACTGGTGAACTTCAGCTTTCGGATTAGCTCCGGAACTTATTCACCCGCTTATATTATCAGTTTAATGTAACAATCAAGTGTGCATCCACTATTCTCGATGGCCACTTCAATTTGCGCTTCGCTAGTGTCCAACTTCATCTGAAGCAGCTGAAAAATTTTACACTACATTCCATGCGAGGCCCACATTGAAGGTGACTATTTAACCTCAATTTGCGCAATTCCAAAATGGTTGTCCAAACCTAAATGAAGAAATCTTGCCTGGACACAGCCGTCTGAGATCGAGGGGGACCGTCTCGTGAATTGGCTCAAAGGATGAACGTCTGCCAAGCGACAACGGTCACTCATTAAGTATTCAATAGAATATGCGCGCGAGTTTTCCAGCGCATGTTGGTGTTTACAATAGGTTCATGGGTGACATTGAACTACAACCACTGCTGCGAAGAGTACCACAATTATCAATCAATCAATCAAGGGACTTAGTAAAACAACAAGCAATTCAAGATACAATAAAATACGCAGGACCACCACTGTTAACAGCAGTAACAGGGCCAAGCGGAACTGGATTGTTTAGAAATTTTGTTTACGCGCATCAACGGCTATCCGTAACGCTACTCGTATGGCACGCAATAGAACGCGTAGCACAAAGGTACAACGTTACCGTCGTAGAATTATTCGTGAACGTAATGGAGGGAGGATTTATCGGAATAGATTATGTCGTAAAAAAATTATCACCGAATATGATGGAACAAATTTACCATAGTTAATTAATTATGCAACATCCAGAAAAATTCATAAATTTATAATCTCAACTGTTTTACTACAAGATTTACTACAAAGAAATAGATGATGATTAGAGATATTTAGAAGTGTTAAAATATTTATTTCGTATTACACCGGAAACAGTGGCACACCCAACAATAGAAGATATAGCAACATGTTTCAAATCATATCATATAAGATTAAATGTATTATTAAATGGACAAGGAGTTAAACATTATAATCCTCAACATAATCAATTTTTTTTAAAATAACACCTAAATATTTATTAAATATTCAAGCAGCGTCAACAATACCACAAAAAATAGCAACACCTATGAATTGACCTATAATAGAATGGCCTAACTATGCAATGCCCGATGACTCAATTCCTACATATATGTATCGATTTAAAGTAGTTATATCTATGCTAAATTTAATACTTATAAAGGTACACCAAAATCATCTATAAAACCAACACATTATGTTTAAATAAGATTTAAAGCTCTGTTTATTAACATTAAATCATTTACATTATGATAAGTAACAGTAATAGGAGTACTGTCGTTATATGTTTGCACAAGTGCATTAATCCGGTCCGATAAAAGTGGGGCTACGTTGAACCCAGGGAAGCGGTAGCAGACCAGAGGGTGAGTATTTGATGTAATGATAATTGTTTCAATCGTAAATTGGCCTCGACATTGGACGGGTAGCAGGATTTTGGAGGATATGTTGAGGAGTTCGTCCCATTGAAGCCAACCATAGAAGTCGTCCAGTATAACCGCCTCTTTCTGTTGGTAATTGTGCCACCACGGCGAACGATTCTTGTAATACAGGCTTTCGGTATTATGAATGTTTCTTGTTTCATGCTGTGAAGGCTAGAAGGTTATGATAATGGGTGTTGCATACTGTGACCTTTCCCTCACTCGATTCAGCCTCAGCTTCTAAATTCGAGCGACTATGTTCGCTTCTTTCATAACGTTACGCATCCTTTCGTGGCTACAAACCTATACGTTTTTTGATTGGAAAAGTCTATACTGAAAAGACAGTTGCCTATTGATCATGGGGCAAAAGACAGAGCGCGCTAGGGAATCACACACACTTCTAGCCAAATTCAGTGATCCGCTAGCGATAATACGTTTAAGTTACACTAAGTTAAGTAGCAGCTTACAATGTTGAGAAAACAGTACAGATGACGATCTGTTCAAACGAAATTGATGTTCGAAAATGAGGAAGCTTAGAAAACAAGGCGTCTCATAGGAAAGATTATTTCTTATTGATAAAAAGAAATATCGATAAAAATACTTTTGTATTGCCGAACTGATAATGTGAATCTTTAGATCTGTCTGACCGGTACGTACGTTATATGTTCTAAGCTAGAAATTCAAGCGGATACTGTGGATTTTTCAGTAAAAGCTGAGTATGGATAGTTGGCTACGTAGGAGATATAAAGATGAGATAATCAAATTGGTTATCGCTGTTGTTGCAGTCATCTAGTGCACCACCTCCTAATTGCCGTTATGGCTTAGAAAGTCAAAACCGCAGTGATCTAGTAACGCTGTTTCCGTGAACTGGGTCAATAACTACCCTTTTGGGGATTCATACTGCTTGACCGTGTTCCAATTTACTAAGTAGAACTGTTATAAAGTGCGGCTGGTAAACGTTAGATGTATATGAGTTGGGTGGAAGCTAAAATAGAACACACGAGGATAGTACATACGAGTTAATATCAGTTTTTTTTTTGGTAATGTTTGGATATCATGATAATTTCTAATCGATTCACATGGATTGCACACGTACAAGATCCTGCGAGGGTTTTGTCCGCGGGAAACAAAAAAAGTTCTATTGGGGGCAAACGAACGAATGTAACATATTTGTGTTGATATTTTTTTGTTCTTGCACTTACGAATGAATTCTAACCAATTGGACACCAATTAAATATTCTGGGATTATAAACATCCTAAAAAAATCGACCTGAGCCAGATGTAAGATTCCCTATTCCGTCTTTCGCTTCAGCAATGATCGCAGCCATCGTTATCTAAACAAAACACGTAGCGTAAGCTATTCTATCCGTCTTTCCTTAATTAATAAATTTCTCTAATTATTTCACTAGCTAGTAGTACCGCTTCTGGTCAGTGAAACAGTCTATGATAAACTTTTTCCTCGTAGGCCCCAACGCTGGTCCTGGAAATTCTCAGACGCACATTCCCGTCTGCAATTGACTGCAAACAGTAATTAGCATTATCATAAAATAGGCCATATCATAGTAAGTAATGCAAATGCTTAGATTCTATTAGTTTCGTCTGGTGACACAGTTATAGCTGTGCCGTTCTAGGAAAAACCACAAACGTCGTGACGGTGGGATCGTCTGTTTGTTGAAGCGCCGCTATGTACGTATGAACTTTTAATGCTCTTCGTCGTCTTCGCCTACCTGTGAGCCATGCCAACCTCTTCATAGTATTTCTTCAGAATTGCAAGGTCTTCGCACGCCTCGAAGAATTCACCGTCTTCTACACACTCGCCAGCGCACCTGTGAACGAGAGCGCGCTCTGCGTACATTAAATCAAATTTGCGGTTAAGTATCGAGTAAAGTTTCGACGATTGCCTTTGCATGTAGAACAATGACGAAGTCGGCAATTTTAGAAACGACCATTACCGTTGTCAACTAAAAACAAACTCATCATAAATAGTATAATAGATATGTAAAAAAAAAAAAAAAGATAATAAACACCAACTGCACAAGTGCGACAATTACGCGTCAGCTTAATCACAAACCTACCTATAATACCTACTACTGTATGCGCATACGAGTGTATACTACCTTGGCAATATCTTCTCCTGGAACGACCGTCGACGGCTTATAGTTGATACCGGCCTTGAAGCCAGCCTAGGACACCAATCTATAAACTGGATCGTACGTTCCGTTTTAATCGTTACAGCCGCCGCGTTGACGCCTTTCGGCACGACGTCGCCACGAGTCGATAGGCAGCAGGCCATGCATTTTTCTTGGTGTGGGCCGCATTTAACAATCTGCAGGTCAGAATCAAAGCATGCTGCGGATATCCCGGATACGCTGCATGATAGGCCTTCTTTGTGGGGAAGATAGGCGCATATGTGACGAGCCGAAAATGTATCCGTGGGTAAGGAAACAGGTTGGCCTGAAACTCTCTAGGATCGAAATGCAATGAGGCTGTTATCGAGGAGCTAAGGTTAAGGCTAGCGTAGGTCGGCCCCGTATGTCGAGGTACTTGCAGCAGGTGTCGTATACAACTTCGTTGTCGACCATGGAGGCGCAGTGCTCCAAAGTGTAGTGAGCTGTCAGGGCAGACTTGTAGGGTTCCGCAACAGCGGTCGAAATTTGCGGCCCTGAGTATTCCGGTTCCATTTTTTCCCTAGGAGAGTAACGAAAGAAACTGACAAGCCGGCCGACGAATAAGAATATAACATGGAAGTATTTCATTAGTATAGCTGCATAGGTTCGTTGCATATATACTTATATGGATAGGCCGTGCAATATAGGTACAAATAACATGTCCAAATCGGTGCATTTATTCTCACACATCTTATGCATCTGTTACAACTATATAATGTTACTGTTGTTATACGTAGATGTGTGGCGATTATAAATATACGAGCATTTGATTGAAGGCAGACTAATACTACAGGTAAATAGAGCTAACTTAGTAAAAAAGTAGGTTTTTTTTTTTTTTTTTTAAATAAAAATCAATACAAAACGACTGCATCGAACAAAAGTGATATCTACCCGAATCAATAGATGCAATCAACTAAAAAAGAACAAAAGTAGCGAATTTGCCGATGGTCTCATAGTTTTTCTAGGTATATACAACTGTTTGTTAGCTATTCTAAAGGAGCATTGTCTCATTAAAAAATACTAAGAACTACCAACGGTTAATACTAGTCAGTGGTCATTTGCGTTATGGTGTATGGACAGTGGTACATTTTTCTTTCATTTCAAGGAATTGACTAAGTATTAATTCGAAACAGAATGTTCGTAGCAGGATTTGCTGAGAAATTTAATGGACGCGGAACTAGCCAGTCACTGAATCGCAAACCTAATTGTACAAATTAGGTCCTATTACTGCTGGGGATTTGCAATAGAATACAAACAAGTTTCAAATCATTAATGTTAAATTAGACACATTACGATATCTACATACTCACCATGGTCGACCGAGAGGCGGTCGATAGGAAGAGACGTAAACCCAGAGCAAGTATTGCCTCCAAACGAGTGGAAGATCAAGAAGCTCCTCAAGGCCCGAACATAAGTCAGCTTCACTTCGAATCCTATCGAGTAACGAGCCGAAACTTCTATTACGCAAAAATACACTGATAAATAATATATCTTTGCGTAAGTAGAATTAAAAGAAGATTACGAGGTCAATGTAGTGCAGGTCAAGCAAGCTATGCGTAGTGAAAAACATCTGAGAAGTTTAGTGGGGTCGCCGAAGGGAAGTAACAAACGAATGCACCTCAGTGGTGCATTTTGTACATTCAGGCTATGCTTGAACATTAGCTATTTCGCCTAAGCTCGGCAGTTTCTTATTAGAGCTCATACATGTTGATCATTCTATGGCGTTGTATTATATCTAGTAAGTTTCTCAATGACACGGTACTGTTTTTGAACTATTGGCATTATTTTAGCCTGCATGCATTGATCAATACCGAGGTCAACATGTTAAAAATCATGTGTGCCGTACCTAACTAAACGTGTTGCTAGAGTTCAGGATATTAGCAATTTTTTCCTGCCTTCTCGCTAACGTGTCAAGCGCCATATCAATCAGCTCTTTGCGATGGGCCCTTGCATAGTTGTTGGGCAGCATCCTCTTCGGATGGAACAGTCGTCTCTGGAAAATAATAGCATAGATATTGAGAAACTGCTCTTGATAAGGTGTTGGAGGTCGTTTTCATTCCATTTCCAATACCTCAAACACATTTTTCACCACTTTATCAGAGATCAACCAATATCGCACGGAGAACATGCTTTCTGCTGCCCGTTTCCGGGAAGAGCGCGTCAAACGGATTGTCGCGATTAGACCGCGCTGTGTCACCTAGCATTTGAACGGCTACTAGAACGTGGCAAATCGTCATGTAACATGTGTCTCTGCTCATTGACAAAAGATCTATGTATCGTAACAGAGATAATGTCAGCAAAACATTTGGAAAATACAGTGTTTTTTTCACGAAAAAAAAACACAAACACCTTTTTTCCGTTTAACTGTATTCCATGTTTGATGCAGTCAAGCTCCCAGCAGCCATTGCCGATCTGGCAACCTGCCTGGCCGGCGTCATGGGAGATAATTTCACGCATCTTTAATGCTGGCTCGTGGTTCTTGCGTCGACGTAAAGACAATAGTGAAAACTCCTTAATAAACCAGATAATCAAATCGTTTATATTAATGTAAAATAAACAATGGTATATTGATACCAAGGGTCAATATTGCAACATGGAAACTATCAAAAAGTTTCGTCAAGACCGATTTTTATCGCATTTTAACAGTATCACAATATCAACATTTATTGGTAGATACGCTTCTATATATATACACACCACATGACCAAAGCAGAGAAAAGGACTTAGTTTAACAAACGCTTATAAAATTATGTATGGATTTTTTTAGCATTAATTTGCCTATTCCCAATAACACTTAGCATGTTTAGATGGTGATTTTCTAAGATGTGTAGTAACTAACCCATGTGAACATCTTTGTTTCCAAACTTCCACAATAGCAACTACTATAATAGTGATCGAAATAGTACCAAAAACCGGACCAAAAACATTCTAGTCCTGTTTCCCTATATTTGAAATTACCTCTTTTTCATAGGAATCCTACCACTGAGTAGTAGTAGTAAATGTCACATAAGGAATTTCTGAATAATTTCAAACAGCGTGAAAATGCATTTTTCTTTCTTAGTTAAATTTTCCATTTAATCGAGTATTAAAAGTACGTCAACCTCTATACGAAACATTCAATTTCTCGCCTTAATCTAAAATTCAAGTCTTGAAGTTCAACTTAGCTATAATCTCGATGTTGGGGGTGGCAGTCTCTTGTGATCCGGATACAGCGGTTATAGCCAAATCGTGGCGGTAAAATTCATATAGGAAGATGACTCTCACCAACTTAATGTGGAAACATCTTTTGAGCCAGTTGAAATCATTCGGTCTAGTGAATGCTCGTGGTCGTATTAAAGCTAACGTATATATCCCAAGGTGACAATGAAGTTAATGACAGGCTTATGATAGTATACATGGAAACGAATCTGAGGAGTTAACGTACGAAATTCATGTAATTTTATTAGCCGATCCTGAGGCGTCAGACCTATTTAGGTCCAAAGGAGTCCAGTGCGTTATAGTTTGATCATATAAACGCATTCAGAGAAGGGGTCATTTCCCGTTTTGACTCCATGCAAGATTTGACGTTTGGAAAAACATTAGGCATTAATCAGGCTTTAGATACTTAGTGCGTAACTTGAAAATAACTGTCTATAGTAACTTGTTGTTATTCGTTTTCTGCACATCTTGTAGTTAACGAAGCGTTGGTCCAAGGAAGTATCTACTTTAACGTTTGATTATAAACAGTAGTACCATGTATTGGCTTTTGCTATTAGTCGATAGGCTCAGGCAATAATTTCTCAAATCAGACGGCCAATGTTGATGAATTGTGGAACCGATTAGCCGAAAACATTTCTCAGCTAATAAATTACATCATAAGGGAAATTCGTTCGTACCGTCACGTGGTGAGCTCATGTTCGCTCTCGTAGGTACGGTCGACGTGACGGGCATTGTGTTATACTACAGGATGAACCTGTCAGACTAACTAAGGGATAGGACCCGAAAAGAATAAAGTACTCTTCCGCCTTTGGTCATCAATAACCGTTCCTCTCGCAACACAATTAAGCGCTCTTCACTACTTCATTCAAATATAGTGCCTTTTGCTGACCTACACATTTTAGTAGATGTCATCAACTCAATGAGAATACAGTCTGATGAACGATCAGTTTCATCTAAGCACGGTGTATGATACAGCGTAGGCTGTTGCGCCAGGGCTTATTTTGGTTTTTTTTTCGTCGTTCTTGGAACAAGCGCAACAGGTGCGTGCACCTGGCGAAAACGTCCACCCATTTTAGTCCATGTTCCGCCGAGGATGAAAGCAGCGATGATGGCCATAGCGACGTCGTGGGCCAGACTGAGAATCGCCCAGCGGCTCCTGACCAGCCATAGGAAGTCGGACTACGCAATCAATCTGTTACTGTCCCTTGTGCTGGTGCTGACCGAGCTGGCTCGAGTTCTCACATGCTTATAAGCTTAGGCAGTAGCCTGCAGCGCTTCTCGATAGTTCGACCACGTTGCGATAGCAACCAACTTCACATCAACAAACGTCCCGGTTTCAGCGTTCCAAAACATGAACATCTGTATAATGACGTTACGAATAGTAACGTCACTGCGCTATGCATCGTCGCATACACTGAATTTATTATGCAGCATCGAATGCGTCACGTCTACCCCCTTTGTTATGCGGTACTGCGTCTTCAGCATTACTGGTTAGTATAGGGCGATCGGCTTTTGCCTGTCAGCGTAGAACAGGGCCTAAGATTGAAGCGACGAGCAACTGCGAAGTGGCGAGGTTCTTATTTAAGCAGTGAATACTCCCTGTACGTAACACTAAACCGGTTCGAAGCGCTAGAATCGAATCTACAATTGACTTAAGCTAGGTTCATCTTTGTGCGTATACGCTAATACGGATTATAAGTACTGATGAATACAGCGGAGACGGTCAGAGTAATGCGCCCCCTATCGACCGATGGCCGATCTTCCCTGTTTCAGCAGCGGGCGAAATCGGAAAAGCGTAGGGAACAGACTCGGAGCGAATCCTGTTACGTATTTCTACTAGACGTTTTTAGAAACGAACCATAAATATAACTGTAGAACAGAATCGAATACCGTATTACTGATGAGAAAATTCGTTAATCAATTGTAATCAACAGTAAACATTAACACAAGACTGCTACTTTGTTTACTGCATATTGTGAATTTAGTTATATTTGTTGCTAACGGTGTCGATTCTTCTATGAAAAAATATTTTTTTTTAGTATAAAAATCTTTTTGGCGCACTTACCAGTTGCATGGCACCGATACTTGCTTTCATTTATTCATCTGCATAAAAAATGCACCATCAAAGCAATAGGTCACATTGAAATCTGGGTTATACAGTTAAATAAGTGGGGGGTAGGTGCAACCAGTAATGTAAGACCCCTACTTCGAGATTTCAGGACACATCTCCTTTTTTTTATACTCGCTGTTCATAACTGCCGACTAGCAGAACAGATCAGCTATCGCTTCTATTATGATATATAAATTTGCACACTTCAAGATATGAGATGTACCATAAGGTTTTTAGATTTTATGACAAATTGTATAGTATTCTTTGTTTAAAGTTTCGCTTAGTAGCTAACTCAATAATGGATTACATGACCACGGTTAATTTCGAAAAATGTAAAATTTACGTTTTGCATCAGCGGTTTTCTAGACTGTCCTCACGAAGCTGATGTTCTTCAAATGGCAGTAGCTTTATCCGGCAGCCGAAGTCAGTTTAGACAATGCGATGCAGTCCATTGTTCGAGATCCAAGTTCATAACTACAAATACTGTATATATCAATGCTTGGATTAATCTGTTTCGTCAAGTGGCGATGACTACAAACAAGTCTCTGATAGTGTTTTCAACGTGGATTTTTCTATTCCAAAGGAAAGGACCGTTATAAGCGCAAAGCGGTCTTGGGGGGATGGGAGACGTTTTGGATAACGACGTCAAACGATTAGAAACAATTATCAGTAGTTTCATCGGAGGCCTTGTACACAAACAAAAAAAAGCTTATTAAGATAGATCTGAAATTAGCAAGAAGACTATCAATGCAATTGATGCGTGTCGCAGAATCTAACGTTCTTCACTAGCACGAAAATTTCGTTTTATTGTTTGAGGCAGGCCGGCAATAGCTTGTGTTCAATTGTTTATATTTAACATAAAATAACGATACCGAATCAACTGCCGAATGCGTTTTGTTATCAAATAGATCATAAGCTAGCCCATTTTAACTTTGAGGCCATATTAGCCTTGAAGTGTTTACATTCGTACTGGTATTTTAAGTGATACACGCGGTGAATCAAAGTCCTTAACCCGTTTCTAGGATACCCATGAATCCTTGGTTCAATACCCCTGGCACACACGGACGCACGCGCACACTGTTCTTTTAATATTTCTTGTTTTCAGAGATCTGCTTTGTTTTTTTTTAACCTATAGAAAGACTTTTTTGTTCATAGTATTGAAAATAATGTGGGGAATTTGACTTTAATAGTTCGTCCTGGCTTATCATTACGCACTTCGTGATATTCGCATTTCGTTACAATTTCGTTAGACCTTAAAAGCCTATTTGTAGTTTTTCAAAAACTTTGCCCCAACCGGTGATCAGCCAAAGACAAACAGTTGGGTATTTCAAGAAATAGTTTGTGAAGCTTTTCAATCAAAAACTAATTTAAATATATTTAAATTTTGGGTTTAGCGGTAAAATCCTGACTTGATGCGAACTGCTAATGAGATTTAACATTCATAGATTAGGTGTTCCGATTTTTAAGCCGTTGAGCATTGTTTCAGACAGCATACATATATTATACGTGTACATATTAATCAGCTATACAGGATGAGCGCAGTACTCCTCCTTGGTACTCGACCAGCTGGACGATACCAAATAAGGATTAGCTAAGTATAAAGCGTACCATAAATTTTACTCTCGGCAACGAAACGTCTTATTTCTGAGTGATTCTATAGGCCAACAAGTCAGGCATATTGTTCGCAAATCAACTGGAAGCTTGCAGCTGTACCTGAGGTATCTGCGTAGGTAAGCCTCCTCGTCAGACGAGATCTCGTCAAGTGTATTTATTCCGCCAGATTATCACTTCCCTCAATTGTAAGGCTAGCCTATTTACTTAACAAAGATATTAATAATGACAACTAAGCCAACCTAAACTCGAACCCATATTTTGTTTCAAACTTTGCATTATGTTCAACATGTGAAATTATCTTGCTACACAACGCGTTCCTTCATTACTACGCTCAATTTATTTGAGGACTTGAAGACTCTGCTAGTTATGCACAAAATCTATTGAAGTTACAATGTTCTACGTGTAGCGGTGTGCACAGCGGCATAGGTGCTCGCATTGGACGGCAGTCACATGCGGCAGTGCAGCGAAATGCTGGGTAAGAATGGACACGGCGATTCTAATCCGCTCCTCACTTACGGTGATATATCGCGGGTTTAACAACAGCTCGCTGAGTTTTCCCTCCCATTTCGTATTACTACTGCTTTTCTGAGGAAAGGAGCGACTAATCCTAGAACTCTTCGATGTTACTTAGGCTTCTAGACTTGTAATTATTCGTTTATTGTTGCTACTTCATGTCCGTCGAATGTAAGGCAAAATGTCAATTCCTATTTATGCTTCCTGCTGAGTAGTAGTTTCTGTGTACGATAGCCCACGTAATCTTGTCTACACTTTTTATCCAAAGCATCGCTTTGCTGCTACGTACGGAGTGATCGGGTCTCACTCTTCATTCTGTTCAGCCTGTTTCCGTGCGTCCGTCCGACCGCTACTGCCTCTGCGTCACAGATTTACTATCTATCTTAAAGAGTGCAGGTGTTGAGTGTTTAACAACGGGTCAGCGACAAGCGAGAACAGAGAATCCGTTCGGTCGCTAAAAATCTAAGATTTTCTTGTAGATTTCTTATTCAACCCATCTTGCAACGTTCTCGTGTTAGGTTCAGTCTAAATAGATAGTATATGATGGGCCTGGACGCTACGGTGCGAAAGGTCATGACCAGCTGATTAGCGCGGCAGCGTCTACTATCCATTATCGGTTTATGAGTATGCCTTGTTGCAGCTGCCAGCAGTGGGCGCGGTTCGATTCTTCAAGTAGATAACGCGACAGTCAAACTGAATAGAACTGCCAGTATTGTTGTTATTGCTTGTGTCCGTTTTTGTCTGCAGTTCACTTACCACTGCGGGGCTCCACCTCACTACAGCGACCGCTGTCGACAGTGAACCTGCAGAGACGGCTTTGTACGAGCTACTCGTGGCCGTGTGCTTCTGTAGGACATGACAGGTGTATTGGTATCAGTGACAACTCGAACCGGTGCACGGAATTCTACCGGTAGCAAAGCAGGCAATCTAGTTTTTAGCTAATCAATCATTTCGTTATCAACTACGAGCCAGCTTTGCCAACTTTTGAATATGCTACTGGCGCTGGCCGCGGGAGTGTCGCACTGCCTGCTTTGTTGACTATCGAACAGTCGGCGGACGCTATCCATGTAGCCCCTATAAGGTGAAAGAAAGAGGAACCCCGACTAGATGCTTACATTTGTTGGTGTGTTGCGGGCTGTCCACCTAGAAGCTGTAACGTCAGAAACCTGTATGGCAGTGGCCATAGTATAGCCAACTATGGACATAACGTTGCTTGATATTGTATCGCTCGGCCGGCGTAACTCTCACCTAACTCTTCATGAACGACGCGAGCGTTTGCTCTAGAAACAATGATCACGAATTGATTTCGTCTCGATATTTCATAGATTCTTTCAGTTACCCAGTGGCCCGAATACGGTCAGTGAAGTTTATTCATTGCTTTACTCGATACCGTTCATGGAAATCATCTTCGCTGTTGAAGTGCTTTGTTGTCAGCGCCTCAGCTTTGTATGCTTGCTATATTAGCACATTATCACAAGACCCATCAAAATAACTCAAAAAAATCAAAATAACCAAAAAAATAATAATAATAATAATAAAGTAGCGTTCTAACAGATATTACATTGACAAGATTGATTAGAAATGGTTACAAATACTTTCGCTTATTCCTCAGTCGACTTTCATAGCAATTACTGACTGTGGGGAAAACGCAAACATGAGTGAACGATTCTACGCGCTGTGGCATTGTACTAGGCAGAAGGCATACACTGTTCGAGCGAGGGCATTTCGGTACGATCAATCGGGTAAAGTAACCTAAGGTTATAGGCAAAAAAGGAACGAAAGGGTATAGTCAGTTTTAGAGACCTCTTATATTACGAAATCAGCTGACCAGAATGAGGAGTCTATACGGTACGTAGATTCAGAAGGGTGGGCTAGTCGCCGCCCCGCTTGACGTGGCAAAGTATGATCTGTTTAAGGATATTTCGGCTGAATTCACGGCTGAAAAAAAAACGCGCCGTTGACTAGGCATCACAGAATTTCTAGAAAATGTTATATTAACTATAGCTCAAATATCAAACGAGCTGAAGCCGACGTACGCCTTCGTCCCAAAGGAAGATAGCTTCAGTCTGTTATGAGCTCGCCGTTTGTTATAGAAATATTCGTCTACATCGATTCCTGTCATTTGTGGGCAAGAAGGGTTAGCAGTCTGTGACACTACGCGAATGGTGCCTAAAAAACAATGTTTTTGACTATTTACCCAGTGTATCGATCATTGTTTACAGAAAATAGCAGATATCGATCAAGAAAACAGCATCGTGCTACGCAGGAACGGAGTAACGTTGTTCTTAACGTTTCAATAGGCTGGGCTTCTTCTTGCGTTCGATCGGTTTACACTATACACGTATTATTACATTTATTTATTATTATTATTAAACTTTTACCATACAAGTTGAACTAGACGTTAAGTATCCTAATAAATGAATAAATGTCAGAATTTATGTTTTTAGCTATGGACTATTATATACGGTTAGAAAGCATGGTCCTTTGTAAGTCTTTCTAACTGCTACGGATGTCTTAGCTCGATCGTTGCTTCAAGCTCGGTAACGATTCATATTCTTCATTCGTTTCATATCCTAAAAGGCACACCTATTAAAACTTCATTTAGGGCTACAGAAGCTGAAAACTAAGGAATATATTAGTTTATTAAGCCAGGTCTATAATGTAATTTGACGTACATGGTTTCGATAAGGAGCAGTGTAAGTTATGCGCCGCCTGCAGCTGGCTACGAGGCATTTTACTTGACAATGTGCATCACAACAATTGTATTTGCTGACCACTGCATGAATCTTTGTTCTTTGCATAGATTAACGAAAATAGCCAATATTGTGTCAGCCATATTGATAAAATCAGAAGCAACTGTGAGCCGCTATCCGCGCATCGCTGACCATCACATGTACCGATCACCAATATATTAATATTGCACTATTTTTACGTGCTTCTACTTTCGCGTAACGTTCGCCTTCGCCTCACAATTCTGATTTATCTTAGTTTTCGAAAAACTTTTAGACATATGGAAACAACGTGTCCTTAGGCTTATCAATGCCTCTTTTTATACAAATGGATTTTGTATCGAGCTTGCGCTGTTGATGCGAAACTATCACATATAGACAGCCATCATAATCGTCGTTATTGACAGCCACTGAAATGTGTTCCTTTATTTTTTTTGTGTTGTCCGTTTCGAAGAGTTAACCTTTTCGGTTTATCGTCGTGCAAAAGACAACAGATATAGACAAAATAGCAGACGACAGCAATGGCGGCAGATCAAACCAGGGAGGCAACCCATAGATACTGCACATGCTGTCGCTAGAAACGACATCGCACTCATTGTCGCGTTAGCGTTCGAGAGCTGCCAAACCCTATAGAAATACAAATAAACAAAGAAATATATAATAAATAAATAAATAAAGCCATTACTCGTGCGAGATTTTACAGGTAATGAGACTAGTACAGTGCTGTTGGACGATTGATTATAGTTTTAATCTGAAAAAAAAAACAAAACTAGACGGCGAAGTACCTCTGTAGTCTTCTGAGGAAGACGTCATGCGCTTTATGCGATTTTTTCTAACAGGGCCACCCGCTGTCATGTTTGGAGTTGCGGAATATTACGTGTTAAAACCATGTATGCTTGCTTTAATTGTTCCGCTGAAAGAACACTTGTTTCTTGCTTGTTATGTATTACACTGGAGGGATCCTCGTATGTCATTGACGTGCCACATATCTAAACTGTTCTGATAGAACGTCAGAGGGGCAAACAATTTCCTCCGTACTCAGGCACTTTTGTCATTCAGGTTTGTCCATGTATCCGGAATCCAACTGGTGTTGCCAAATATTTAGCCAGTGGTAGTTTAGAAAGCTTCTGAAACGCACCATTAATATACTCTGGGGAATCTTCTCTTGCGATGACAATGACAGACGGTATCTTGTCGTTCCGCAAATCTCGATTGTCATCCCATGTATGTATTAATTTTGTCTTCCGTACGTCCTCGAAGAAGAAGTCTAATAATAAGAAGTTTTTAAGGACGACCCACCAGCTGGGTCCTCAAAAAAAAAATTCTTTTGAAGAAGCGCATCTAATGGGAGCTCAGTTGTATTTTTTCTTTTTGTCACTTTTTTATTATCACACAACAGTGTATGCATATATAAAAGCAACTCAACAGAAACTCTTCATTCATACACGTGTAACAATAATAATTTAGAGATATTTAAACACCCGATTCTTGTCAGTAACAAGAGCGTGAAGCGGCAAACAGCCCTCTCCTGGTCAGTGACGCGTCGCGGCCGCTCGCTACAAGGTCTTCACGACACGTTCTTTCCCCGCCTCTTTCAATATGCATTACACTACGCGTGTAACCGTATCTAACCAGCGAACACAGTGTTCAGAAATAGACCGCTCGGCGTCGAAACAGGGCTGCGAATCGGCTTCTGTCCAGGGTTCCAACTGCTACAATATCTAAGCCTTAACAAGTTATAGGAGTCATTACGGTCTACCGTTGCACTTCGTCTAACAACAAAAACAACTTCGGCATTTCGGGATAGGTGGACTTCGCTAAGTGGACGTTTGGTGCCTTAAGTATATACCCGAAACGAGATCCAAAGGACTATACAATGGTGGTGATGGAAACAGATTTCTTGTAGGAAGTCCTAAACGGATACGCCTGTGATGCTTCTGAATTTCTCTAGGCTGATTTTTTGCTCGTACATATGCCGTTGAGCAGATCTGTTCACATGTTTGAGAGTATTTCGATGTTGAACACGGCACGCCAAGATATGCATACGGTTAATACTGACCATTGATTAAGATAGCTCAGTGAAGATTATATCGTACAAGTGCAAAAGAAGACTATATAGTGTTAACATCTATTGAAATTTCACTGTTCAAAATGTGCTGGACTACAAAAATGATTCCGGTATTGCTCTGGATGAGCGCCATGTTCATCTCCTCGAATGGTAAATGTTGACCTTTTTTTTTTTTTTTCTTTTTTTTTTGCTAGAAACACGCTTGTCGAGTGTTACGTAAGCTTAACTATCACTCACAACTAATAAGAAATTGTTCTGTACCCAGTCTTGTTCTTAAATAAGACTTACTGCATTTCGGTAACGATTAGCGATGAGTAGACTGCCGTATTTCTGACACAGGGAAATGACACGGAATGGTTGATTTCAATGAGAACTATCGAAAATGAAGGCGTTTTGATGAATGAACGCCTTTGGTTGGGTCAGAGTCGGATGATCCAAGGATCCAATTCTCCTCATGTACGTGCCTTTCAGATATTCGATTCATGACGCTTTGCTTTCTCAGCTTTTTATTGAAAGATAGAGTATTTCTCGTTTGCCCTCAATATTATAGATTCTGTATGCCAATACGCAGATAGATCTTTTTTGAACGCTTAAATTGTTTGAAATTCTGAAGTAATCATTTATTTGTATAAGTTCTAATAGCTAAAATAGTAGACGAGGTTTCGACGTCCAGTGCCTATCGTATAGTTGACACCCGGAGAAATTGTTACTGCTATTTCTTATTCGGCATAACAGCCATAAAGCGTAATTCTGTCCATCGTATTGTCGACAGAACATTTGGCCGACTTGAGAGGGTAGGGTTTTTCAAGCACAAACTCATCTCTTACGTTGATTAACTAATATCGAAATGGGCTTCTCTTCGATCGGGTCACCGTTGTCACATTGCTATTTAGCGTAACGCCGCTGGCAATTCTCGTAGAGTCGCTCAAAAGTGACAGCTTCGTTGATAAAACACCTCGCGTTTATAAAAAAAATTACAGAGCAAACAATAATTAATTAAGACCCGAAGCAGATGTCCAAACCTACTCCAAATTTGTATATATTTTTATATTATTTTAACTACTATAAGTTCTCCTTCCCTAATATAAGTATCCTGACCTTTTTGAGAATTATAAATAACTAAACAAAAAAAAAAAAGATCTGCATAAACTATGCTGGCACAAGCATGGAATACGAACATTTTACAGAAATTGAATATGAAAAGCTTTGTGGTTCTGCAGTGCGTTTCTTTATGGAAATACCCATGTGTCCATCCCAGGAAGACTGATGAAATTGAAATATCAGTACTATTATTTCAAAGACGCACGCGTATGAGAGCAACTCTGTCTTTCTATCTACAGCCATTCACGGTGCCCGAGATCTACCTGATTCTTGCTACTGTTCAGCCGAGATGTTCCTAAGAGCGATGACATTTTGCCTCTTAATGTTATCTCGGAACAGACTATTGAGATATGTACCCGTCAACGAATAAAAGGTGAAAGACTAAATTTCGTATCGGAATGGCTTTGGTGAGTCCCGCATATCGTGATATTCAGCACGTTCTAAAAGACAACGCTTGTTGCACGTACAACTACGCATTTACTACCCAAGGAAAAAAAAAAAAAAGCGACTTCGATGCGTAGCTTTGTTTGTTGTATTCGGTATGCTCTTTGCTCCATCAGCCCGAATTTAGGTCTGGAAACTTCGACCGGCCGCATTCTGAGGCGCAAAACGTGTAGGCATCTATCCATTATTGTGTGCAGATCGGAGTGATCTCTGAGGTTTTCATAAGCCTCATTTGAATGGAAGTGTTTTATCGTCAAGTTGTATATTTTGCTTATGTCGAAGGAAAGCTTGCGACAATAACCTGTAAGGAGTTTTGATAATCTCCATTTTGTGAAGTCTGCACGTAACACAAAGCAGTTACTTTTACCTCGTCAGTAATCAGTTAAGTGCATTTTTTCGCTACGCTGTAGTATTACAGGGGATCGATTTATTTTTTATTTATTGACCGACCTACAAGCGGAGTATCGACTGCCTGAGAAAGCGCCCTGTCCGCAAACGCTGTTTCGGGTTTACCGGTTCACATTCAGTTAATGCGAACATGGGAAAAATATAAATAAAGCAACGATTTCGTCCACAAAACACACGAATGGCTCGAAACAAGAAGATCTGTGAAGCAAATTATCATTTCTCAACTTATCAAATAAGCAGAAAAAAGTTGATTTTCAACATGCAGAAGAATAAATGCGGTTTAAGAAAAATGCACATCTACGTACCATCATCTCACGGTATGGGGTATATGGGGCACTTTCAGGATTAGTAAACAATATTGTTATGGTAACATTTTTTGACTGTTACATGTCGCTGCTGGCTTATCTCCGTTCCATGCTGATGACAGCTTTTAAGTATAACATGCCCGCGTTATGACGTCAATGTTTATGTTCTCAATCACCGTTTGTTATCGATACTGATTGGGTGATGCGACGAATCATTCTCATAATATCGTGGATACTCCCGACGGAGATCTATTGTACTAAGTATGACTGAGAATCGAGCTCCATCGTTAACACACAACTTTGCTTTTTGCATTGATTCAAACAGTTACTGCACGACTAATCGAATCGATAAAAAATTGTTTTTTTCTTAGGTTCCCTGTTACGGCCATTAACAAAACTCTACAAAACGTTATACGAAACTGTACGAAACTGAAGATACAATAGCCAAAACATTTTATCATAGTATTTAATAGTTAACCACACTAACCATCCTAGGCTTTATTTTTGCATAACTCGCCATCCTACCCGGACATCTGGGGTATTTATAAGGCCCGCATTATCGAAACCCTAATCTCAACAACAAAACCATAAACAGTAAGTTGTAGTGCAACATACTACAAAGTTCTCTGTGATTTGGCACCGCCCACAGCTTCATTCTTTGCGTTGCTTGACTTTGAATGGACTTCATTACTAACAAACTAAGATTTAGCAAGTCGGCCGAATCCGAAGGCCGACAGGACATAACAAACAAGGCTAATTTCGTAGTTCCTGCTCTCAGGTCCAGTCTTCCCTGTTTAATGGGTAACTATTATATCTCTTTTTCTCGTATGTTGAGCTTGTTGCCTAATCATACGTTCAAACATCTGTCTGACACTCCGTGGCTGGAAGTGTATGTAATTTGCACGCAACCTTAGGTGGACCTAAACCGCTTATTCAGATACATAGGTCAACTTCCTGATGCATAGACTTCGAACGCAGGACCTGTAAAAACGCGTTATGATGGTTAGCAAACATCTTGGGAATTTTTTTTCTTTAGCTATAGAAACCTGCGTTAATCCGTAATAGTTCCTCGAAGTATATCTGCTATAGAATTATATGTCATTAGTCTTTCTGAAAGCTCTCACCAATGACTAGGAATTTACAATTTAAAGATAAGCAAATATTTCATATTTTTTATTCAGTACTGCTATAAGGTATTGTTTCCGAAAAAAAGGTCGCCTGCAGCTTTGAATTAAAGCACCACCTAAAAAGACAACCTAGTAATGTGCCAATGAATCCTGAAATATTAAAACCGAAAATAGGGCTGACATAATGAGATACCTTACTGCACATCGTTAGTTAAATTAAATGGCCCCATTATGTTTTAGAATAATACAATAGGTTCCCTGATCCTCTGGCTAACTATTGGGGAGAAAACCGGCACTTTTTGCTGTACTTTCCTTTTTACTACGACGTTGAATTCATTTCAGAAATCAGGTGTAAGTGAGGTCCCGAGTAGGCACAATGAGGCCATACAGGTTACTGCTTTCAGCTCAACAACTGTTTCAGCTTCAGTCGTAACAGCCATACCAACTGGGTTAGTTTTTTTCGAGTACAGGAATAACTTTAGCGATTAGTCTGCGCCAGTCAAGTCCTCAAGTCACTCGTCTAATCCAGGACTTTTTTAAGGCATGCCCTAAGGTTTGCAGCGCCTACCACAAATAATAGGCGAAAGAAGGAGTAACGTGCCGTTTCAAACTGTTTCTACAAACGTGCGAAATTCCCGTAGAAGTTTTATCACTAAGGTTATGCTGCTATCTAACACATCCTGAAAATGGAGAGAATCGACCGACCTACCATGTCCAAAAGCTGAAGCAGGTGCTAGGGATCAAACTGCAACAAAAGCTTGTTTACTATGTAGAGTGTGAATTTGATTTAAGTTTTGAAAACTTGTCAAGGATTGCGTTTGTTTTATAAAGGTTGGCGTATATTTCTCCTATTTTTGCGCCTACACGTGCGAAACAGTCAGTGCAAAGTAAAACGCCACTGCGCGTGTTACTGAGGTTACTGCGATGCGTTTTCTTTGGCTAACTTACGTTCTATGAGAGTTACTCTTTTTTTTTTTGTTAGTTGACATTGTCGGAGCTCTTATGGCTTCTTGGAGTTGACGGGAACGCGGCGTTGGAAAGCCCTCGCAATGTCCTTTTTTGACCTTATTAGGTCGCTCCTAAACACTTGACCCAATGTAGGAAAGACGTGAGACTAATCATGTACTTATTATTTAGCCTTGCTTAGGCCACCTAACAGCGCTCAGTCCTGAGCGTGAAGAAGGTCTAACGCGAAACGAAGCTATTCGTACTGTATATTATATATTATGAGTATACAATAGTGGGTTTATGTCATTCGTATACCTAGGAAAATTTGTCTATTTTATATACTGACCTATACGTTAATCTTGAGATTTTTATGGTACGGAAATACACGTTCGCGAGTTCAGTCAGCATGTTGCACGACGTAGCGTCAATAACGAATTGCCAATTATAAGCTTCAAAATTATTGTCCCATTTTTGTCAATGGATTTGTACCTCATTTTTATTAATCAATCTTATAAATTACAGACAGAATGTGTATTTACGCTAAATAAATTATAGCCTCTTTGATGAAAGCATGATCCAAAGTTACCTGCGGAGCAATGGCCTGGCTGATAGATATGGCAACATATATCGTGGGCATTGTTTTGCAGTAGGATTTTATCACTGTTCGGAGCCTTTACTGTTTTTACATATAACACGTTTTTACCAGGTCCAAACCACTAAGGTAAGCCTCTTGTTTATAACTTCTTTTCACCACTATTTAGAAATCCCTCTTGATATTGCCTAAGCCACCCAAGGTTGACCCCACATTTCAGATCTTTTTTTAGCCCCCGTAATCAACCGACAGATCTATATAGCTCTACCAACGATCGGATAACACAGCCATATTAATTATTATACTATAGAACTGAGCCACCGAATCGATGGGTCTACCGAGTTGATGTTTTTCGATACATATTTTACAATAGTATGTAAACCGCGTCCATCCTGGCGTCATAACAACACATACACAGGACCACAGACCTAACGTTACGTCGGCGTTTTGCATTAAATCAGTGGCTATCGTGAAGACGAAATGCACGATCAATGTCGGTCTCTTATTGTTAGTAGCATGCTTGTAGTAGCTATTACCGCTACGTTTGCATTCGATATAATAAGCAGTCGGTGTTATATCGAATGAAAACGCTTCGCGTCACTTACCTTACAGTTACATAAACAGACATCGTAGTCTTAACTACGACAGGGGCTGCTTAGATCAGTCTCCCTATACAGTAGCTCATTCTTTCTCTGTGTGCCATACGCACATGGCATTCGTTCAAGCAATTACGCTAGCAACGCCCGACTTACGCGTAAATACTGACTGAATTAGGGAACCGCTGTGCACGAAACCGGCTTAACGTCAGATCAGCAGTGGCTAGTAGCGACCATCGCTAGGATCGCCGGCAAATTTATCAGATTCGGTTCGAAGCCCCTGCCCCACACAATGTATCACTCGTTTCATTGCCGATAGCCAACCACCGACGACGGCATGGGCAACAGTGTTCAGTTTCTTGGTGACTGGTTGTTTATTAATACGCTTGTGTAGAAACACAGCACAGCAGTCGAACAGTAAAGAGCTTGCTGATCGCAAAGACAGTTGGCAGGAATCGGCAGCTTCAAAGGTCAGTTAGCCTGTCTGCGGCTAAGCTGCGTAGATTGAATCATTGTCACCATAGCTACAGTAGGGCCGCCAAAACATTGGGAAACCTCATGCGTCTCCCATTTGCCGTCAGTCCCCAGAGGCCCCCCTCTCCTTCTATCCTTTCTTGAATCCTATTTTCGCGCTTGCTTGCTACGACGATGATCATAGATATTGTCTCAAGTGGCGTTATTAGGCTTATTTAGACCCAGTACTATTTACGTATGTAAAGCATGACACCGAAGCCGGTTCAGAGGCAAACACGTTAAGGGCCCGACCCTTAACACCGATTGAAGAATGTGCCTTTTTTTTTTTCGAACTTGTTGTTGTTATGATATTGTAGGCGTTTTAACGGCGCGATAGTTGTTACTAATGACAACATTACAGTTGTTACCGTTGCTTTCATCTAGTTACGCTGCCGATCGCGACGAAGTCGTGTGGAAAATGATATAGGCGACACTTCTGGCCTGACCACTAAGCAAACGAATTTGTCTATCCGTACTACGGCTTTGGACGAGCCCAAGCTCGCTGATTTGCCCGTAACCATGCCTACATAAATAATGAATGAATGAATGCCGTCAGGCGAAACGCGGTGCTCCCATGATGTACCATTCATCTCAACGTACGAAATTTCGTACATGCTCTTTAGCCATTAACAACAAGTCATTACGGTCTGCTCATTTACAATCGATTTCAATAGCAGTAAACTGGAATATATAATAAGTCACTGGCTGACAAGCCTTCAGAATAAGCGGGTTGAGTCATTTAAGCTCATGGCCAAGCGTCAATATTCGGGCTTATTTCGACGCTTAAATATATAATATTATAAATTTTACAGCAAAAGTAGCCGAGTCCAACAGGGGTAAATTAATATTAACAAGTGTCTGTAAATATTGAAATTACTAGATATCGAACTGAAGTGAAAAATCCGCGATTAAATAGAAGACAACACTGTTTCCTATCTACATAAAACGTATAGATAAAATGAATGCAGGAGGAACAGAATTGAATCGCATAAATATGCGCTCATAAGTTGTTCAAAGTTGAACATACGATGATAGTAGCTAACTACTAAGTTTAACTTTGCGACCGGTAGTTCTATCGTCCATACGACGAGACAAAACGGGTCGATGAATAATACTGTAGCTGTGACACGGGTAATGAATAACATCTTGATAGGACAAACAACGATAAAAACAGAACTTCTAAATCATCGAAGAGTAAGTTCAGTGACAGTATAATAGGATCAGTCTAGCGCAATATTCGCAGATGATTGGTGTCGCCGAGCTGCTTCTATCAACATAATGATAAAAATAGTTATTCCATTTTATCTGGCGTACATATCCGTGCTGCAGTGATACGGTCCCTCGGACGTTCGGGCGTACATATTCGCGGTAGAACTTCAAATTGTAGCAGTTTATAAATATATGAACGTTTTTTGAACATTTTTACAAGTCGTAACCATCTAGTAGTGGTTCGACAGATAAAACTATCGATGAATATCTGGCGACATAAGATCATTGGAAGTTACAGTGGCTTGTAGTTATTAATAAAGTGTACATTACGATCGTAGAACGGGTCGAACACAAAGTAGTCTCTAATAGAATCGTATTAGATTTTTGATCTCTAATACCGAGCCGATCTGCTTCTTGCTTCCGTACAGTCGTAGCTGCCTGTTTCTGGTGAAAATGTATTTCCGAGCGCATGTAGATGATGTTTTTCATTCACCTTGTGTCCAAACATTTCTCATACGAAAGCTAATGGCTCCCCCGTGCCTGAATGTCTCAGTTCCTTTCTCATCTTGCCAAAAACCTGCGACCATAAAATGTCTCCTAGAGGCACTGCTTTTCAAGTTATCTATCGATATTACTGCGATGTTGATAAGAGTCATTTTTCGCTTAAACTAAAATAATAACCCGTACATTTATATATCGTACTGCTACCGTAAAACTGCTATAGAAAGCGATTCAGCAAACCCAGACACCGCTTAGCAGTTGTCTATAAACCGTTTGATTTACCACCAGCAGTCCATCCAACAGCATTGACAGTAGCTCCGCCATTTACATTCATATGTCACAAATACACGAACATGTTTACTCGAAAGCAGTCCCTCGAATGAATTTGACCGGTAACTTGTACAAGGTGTACGTAGATTTCAAGTTAGCTCTTACCAACTTGCATATTTTCTATTCGCTTAAGCCTGTGATGCCAGCAAAGGCGCAGTACTGTAAAGAAAATTTGCAAAAAGGCCGGAAAACAAGTATTCCAGATTTGCCAGTAAGTATTTCACTGAGCTAAAGCTACCCACGTATCGCAGTCGACTCCGATTGGGGTTATCATACAAGAACGCTTTAAAAAAGCTTTTCAAACTGTTCGCGCTCCGCTATTTCGAGTCACTTGTTGCTATAATGCGACAAATAACGTACTCAATGAGTTAATATTCTATTTTTTGTAGACGAAACTTATCGGGCCATCTTCTATTTTCCAACTTCAGCAGTTTTCCTAAACATTCAAAAGGCGAAGCATCTTAGGCGCAATACATCAACTGCCTACAAGTAGCTATAAGGGAAAATTAACGTCGGTTCTATAACACGTTTCAGATAACAGGCTCATCAGCGTTCCGTTTAGACCCTACGACGGTTTGGTACGGTTTAGATAAAAATCGTGATTTCGCAACTTTCGTTTCGTCTCTCTCTCTCTCTCTCTCTCTCTCTCTCCCTATTATGATACACAGTATAATTTCAAGACAAATAACTTCAGTGGGGTTGGCCCGTCGTTAGTTTTCCTGCTCGCCGGCCCATTTCTACTATTTAGTTCCACGGAACGGACCTGTGCTCGCCTTTAAGTTTCTATAACGTTAAAATAGTTGAATACCGTAAACGAACACCCGAAAGAACGACGATTGGCTACAAAACTATATCATTTAGCTTACAATTGCTTTCTTCTACACATCAGAACTATAATTCTACATATCTGCTTATTCTGGTCTAGTTGTTATCCTATCGTTATCGTTGGCTGTCGGCGTGGCCGAACAGGACCATACGAACGGTCGGATAGTTTGCAACGCCTTGGTGTTTTATATAGAACAGTGGCAAAATGCTATATTCGATCGTAACGTATATATTTGTAACTTGCTGATTTTTGCATCGATTTTATGGTTCTTGTTGTTATTGTTGTGGCCACCTACAGTGCAACAAGGTATAGTAGTCCGCAACAGCGGTCTTGTTGACGAGCCGATGCTGTGTATTGTACCAACATAGTAATAATAATGATAGTACTCTACAGTATAACACTTGTCTGCTTTTCAGTCTCTTCCTGTCCTTTTTCTCGACCCAGCTCGTTGCCGCAGAGCTTAAAATGCTAGTTCTGCTTATCCGTTCTACGTATAGGGAAATCTGCAAGTTCGTCTTCTGTTTGTTGTTGTACTTATAGCTTTTAATGGAGCTAGCTGGCTTCTTTGCTAAACTCAATATTGAAAGCAATGTAACGGTGATAATGACCGTAGTATTATTAAGTGATTGCAACTGCGTTGGCTCAGTAGTATTCAGATCTACCAGCTGCGAATTGCAAAACCTCCATGCTCGAATCCTTTTCATTTTCGGTAGTTGTTGTTGTTATTGCTGTTTTGTTCAGACGAGCATTTTTTGATGTTTCCGAAATCCGATTTTCACCTATCATCGTGGCAGACCGAGTGCCTTGTCTCTTTCTGCAGCCTGCCCTGTTTCATCCCTAGCATTTCGCCCTCTGATCAGCTTTTACTGGTGCCACCAATTTACCATATTAAAGCATACGGCACTGTTATGGAAGCTGGTCACACTACCGATCCGGAGTGAGCAACATAGATGCGCCCATTTATCAGTCCTGTGCCTGTCGTGTCGTCTTTATCGTCCTGAAGCGTCGTTGTGCTTATGGTAGGTGCAACGGCGACGATAACGAAGATACTCTTGATTCGGCTATGGTTTTTGATCAATCGCCGTCAGCAATCAGCTTTTCCGACTTTTTCCTTGCCGTCGCCTAGAAGCGGAAGATCGGTTAAACTGACGGTGCGAAGCTCACCGTGGTCAGTCTGTATAGGGCACCGTTCAGACAACAACTGGAGAATGTTAGTAAAAGTAGTATATGATGGTAATGTTAAGTAGGACAGGTTCGAGCGTTACTGGTGTAGATACGTAAACGTCGCCCTCATGCCGACGAGATCAGATAATTACGCCAAGGAAGGGCGTCTATTTTTTATTTCTTAGATGCTTTTCCCTCTCTGTACGACTAATAGAAAGACGAATTTGACCGCTGATGATACTGTCACCAATACAGCAGTCATCAGTAGCGTAAGACACTCGTTCTTACAATTGTTTTTGTTTATTGTTTTGTGTTGAGATAATGCGCCGCTGAGGAGTTCAGTACCAAGCGTCATGAGCAAACAGACGTAGTTAATAAATAGTGATGAAAAATGTTGGGAAGGAGTCTACACCTGCAATCTCCCTACAGAGAAAACTAACGTAAAAGCCTTAGCCGAGCAGTAGACAATATGATACACCCTTAATGAAATGGACGGAATCTTCTTAAGATAACAGCGAAGCTTGGCAGGAGTTGATAACGAGAACCTTAAGCTAAGTTTGAATTGTTGCGTCTGTATGTACGGATTAGCCAACAACATCCGAGAAAACTTGATTTACAAGGTCGTACATAACGCGCAATCCGCTGTGAATGTGTGTTGTTTTTTTTTTATGTATGTGTAATCAAGCGGTTTTCTTAAATAAAGGACTTCTTGAATAGCCCAACATATCGCCACATGGGATTCGTAAACAAAAAAACAATTTCCTTTAATTTTCTGGACGATATTTTATAATCGGTATGATTATTAGTATTAATGTTACCATCATTATTAATAATATTAAAATTTATTTTCTCCAAGCCTAAAAGTTATGCTTTATTCTATCGAATTTTTTCAAAAGCTTCGTAATAAAGAAACAGATATTATAAATGGCAAACATAAGGAGGTCATAGCAATAATGACGACAATACTTGCAAAACGAATACACCGCTAAATATGGTGCCATTGATTGAGTTATCAAATGCATTAGAACAGGATGTTGGGAGCTCCCTCATATTTGTTCCTTAGTAAAATTGTACCACGGACATATAGAGCGTCCAAGCTAAACGACAATAGTAAACACCTACTACAAAACTAAGATTTTCGCGAATCAATGCGAAAGTTAGAGCTCATTAGAGCGATCTATTTTTGAAAATCGTTCGCTCTATTATCGTTTAAATTAGCATCTGTGTGATTGGTAATCTGTGTGCCCTACAAACGTATTGTCGCTTCGGTATCGAAATAAGATAAGTTAACCGTATATGTCCGCTTCATATTAGATTGACCTATATCCCGTGTCTCCGAAATCTGTGGAAGCAGAGGGACAACTGAAATTACGTTCAGATCATTTCGCTTCAACTGACAAAAACCTGGCTACAAATCAGTAGCAAACTGAACAATGAGGCCCGGATATGTTTGGTTGATTCTAGCCGTCGTCTTTTGAGACCTGTCATCGAATAATTTTACGACTGATCAGTGTTGTCATTACACGAAGTTCACTGAAGCGTTCCCTTTTAGAGAGAAAAAATTGTAAGCATCTATCTAGGCATCGAAATCGAATAGATCACCTGAACCTTATATATACTATTATTATTATATATACATATTATATATATATATATATTTCAACTAAGCGACATTGACGCAAATCAGAAGCAAGCATAAATCCTAACATAGGCGGTTATCTTTCAACGGCAGCTATGTAACTATTATAACAAATTACTGTTTTTCGAAGGTTAATCAGACGAACGGTTACGTATGTTACGTTGCGGCGGCAGCAGTGTAGGCAAGAAAATAGGTTATATAAATAGGCATTCTATGTAGATTCACAAAATGTACAGTTCAGCTTGAAGTTCAAATGATAGAAAGGTTACATATTTCTGTTACTAAAACGTCGATTGTTTTGCGGTGTCCCCCGCTACCAGTGACCAAAAGGCCACAACGATAAAGACATATCCGCTATAGACACTCTTTTGTTTCCTTTTCTGTCTCTTGGTACCCCTTATTTTTAGCTGGTCATTCACCAGTCAACTCAGTTTTCTGCTGTTTTACCTAGGAAAGGTGACAGATATCATTCTTATCTGTTCAGATTACCGAATTCGACTGATTTTTAGTTGGTCGTGGTGAAGAAATGGAATAGGAAGACACAGATGTACTGACCAATCTCGAACACAGGAAACAGATCCAGAAGTTATTTTGAGGGAAAAAAATTCTCAAGTATTACATACAACACGTCGTGAGGAGCTTAAAGATAAATCGGGACAAAAGATAAGAAACATATCTTTTCTTGGCTATCAATAAACGGCCATATTTACCACAAAATTTTTCGTTATACTCCGATATATCTGTCTAATTTTTTTTTGTTTTTTGTCTATCTTCTGGTTAGCATGCGGGCTTGGTACCCACTTGCTTTGCATAAAACGCAACTGGTGGCGTCCCCCATGATCTTTGGCACATCACTTCAGTGACACGAATCAGCAAATAAAAGAAAAGGTAGGAACATCTACATCAATTAAAAAAATCGTTAACAGACTTCTTGAAATTTTTAAAAGTAACGCATTTACCGCTGTTTGTACAATCTATCCTATCGTTAAATTTTGTTAGCGTTTATTAATCTGGTGTTATTATGGCAGCAATGTTCAACTAGACGACCTCGAAGGTGTTTGTCTGTTCGCGAATAAATTATCCAACAATTTACGGTGCTGACTATATTATGCAGCTGTCGAAAAAGAAATTGCAATTCTCTCAAGGTTCGACTATTGAGTTTTACGAACGATTGTAAGTAAAGGAAACGCCAGTGCCTAAGGTATGCTTCTGTTTCGACATCTGTAGGATACCAATGGTCGTTGTGAGAACATGACGCTACACAATGTCGGAAAATCAGCATAGGTAAATGGTTAATTATGTTTTTTTTTCTTTATTTTCTTCTAGAAGCTCTATTTCTGGCCATCTTAATTATAACTTCCACGGCACACAAAATCTAAACTTGCCCGCCTGCTAAAAGACGTCAACAAATTAACTTTAAAGCATCAAGTTTACGGGACACACTTAAAGGTTATGTGTGATGCTAGTACATTGATTACATTGACTAGGTCTGGTAATACCAATGCTCTACTGCACTTCGTCCAGGCTCTGAAGAACATCACTGCCTTTTAGCATTATGCCAAACGTATTTGTAATAATCCCTTATTATAGGGTGCACAGCGTGTTGTTTAGGAACGGGCCACTCAGCGTCTTGTACATATCTATCATTATATTCTAAGCTGTTCATTTATTTATTAGCTACTGACAAGACCGTGATGAGGGATATTACGTGATGCACTTAAGGTACTTCAATCAGACATTGGAGGTAATTATAATGAGCGCGTCGCACCACCTCATTTAGTGTAACGCATGTCCTTTCTTTCGTGGCAAACCGCAATCAACCCAAATGACCATTTCGGGTTGTGATCAAATGATTAATAGTATCTGTCTTCAGTGTACCAGACTCTAAGTCCTCGCTGTCTCTTCACTCCTGAAGTTCAAAAGTCTTCCGTAATAACATGTGGGATCATTTATATGGCCGTACATGAAAGCCATTTGCTCAGCTGTGGAAAATTTGTGCCCGCCTATAGACAAAGTGTTTTTGACACGACAGATTGTTGATTGTGCGGAGCGTTTAGCTAAAACATTACGCTGAATAGGTCTTTGTTTAAGCTAACTATTTATTTTGCTCACGACATATGTGCAATGATTAAATATTAGTTGCACAAAGATGACGAAATAAAAGTATATGCAGTTCACAAGTACAGCTTAGTGAAGTGCGCTTGTATTTGAAAACCTTTCGGAATATTTTTGTCGGCCAAATTGCTACAGAGAACGAAGGACCACAAAATGATTGTGAATCTCGCGATCGGACTTTCATACATGTAATATCAACGATTTTGCCTCTAAAACTAAACTAACGTTGATATCCGTTCAAGAAACTAGTATTGATTAGGTCCTAAAACATCAGGTCAGTCCCATTCTAAGTCCGCCAGAGGTTGTTTGAGTCGTACACATGTACATTAAATTAGGCCTAACTTTAGCGAGAACAGAGGCTTAAGGCAAATAGCTCCTATTTTCCATTGTCAAGTAGCAACTTGTTAACTTCATTAGACAGGTACACTGATATATCATTCGTCATCATATGTTAACAGCTGACAAAAATAAGAAAATAAATAGCAAAAAAAGCTTTTACTGATAGCCTTTGCTACCGCATACATATAAAATGTAGACAATCGATTTGACCGATACGTGACACGGAGAACAGTGGATGAGAGCTCTGAAACGTTCCAGATTTATTTGTTGACCATTGACCGTTTATATGTATTTATATCAGTTAGGAAATTGTCGTCCACGAAATTTAAGCAGAGTTTAAGTGGAAGTTGTATTAGTAAGGCTAACACAATTGAAAAAATGCAGATTTATGCAAGAGCAGTAGCGAGGGGTATCTTGTAGCATTGCGAATAATTAAGAACATAAAACTAACACGTAAAAAAAATAGGTGATTTTTGTTTGCCGACCCCTTTTAGCATTTTAAATTCAGACTGCAAACAGATATATATATATATGGTTGATAATTAGTTATGTAAACGTAAATATAATACATAAACATATGAAAGTAAAAAATCATGAACATATAATTACCGGATGCTTTATTTACCGTGTACGTCATGTATTGCAGCATAGGTACTTATTAACATCAGAGCAATCTTGCAAAAATAAGCAGATGCTTGAGGCATTCATCTATTACGTAAAATAGAATATTTCATCATAATAAAACTGCTCCAAGCTATGTTTTCTACTGGCTTGTAACTGTTACGACCTATTGAATTGATACCGAGCATAGACTGTTTTCTTATTTAATTTTCGGCTAAGGGTTCTTTTGACCGTAATAGTATTCATTCATTCATCTGTACAAATGAGCTTGTGATGTACTAACATTGTTCTGTTATTATTTCTATTCTGTGCAATATATAGTGTGTTATTTAATAGCGTTTATTTGTTGATAAAACGCGCGCTCGATTACGGAAACGGAACATAGCTTCCTCGTTGTGTCAATCCTTATCTAGTATTCGCCTTACTAGGCCTAATCAGACCGTATCTTAGCCTGAGTCAACATTGAACATAAAACTAAAATATGATAATACCTTCTATTCTACTTACCGAATAGCCACCTTCGCGGTGGTTTAAAGAGGCAACTTCCGTGAGAAGATTTGTCAGTTTCACACCGATTAGTAGTTTTTACACACCGTAACTACCCCAGGGTGTTCGACCTGCCATTGTGATGATGTGATTAAAGACATTTTGATATCGCAAAAATACGATATGAAACTCGTTTGACCCAACTTTATTTAGTTTTGTCAAACACGGCTGCGCTGATGGCTGGCCAACGAACAAAGAATTAATTACTAGAATGACGATCAGCATATATATATATGTACAAGCTGCCTGTACTATGATGTGCTCTTTATAAGGTGGTTAACTTTTATAACTCAAAAACATTTACAGGCACCGTAATTGTAAACTATCTTAGATTACATTGATGTCAAGTACAGATATTCTTATTTGTTAGGACTACTTCTTCTACTCATTTCTCCATGATCTAAAATCAGTATAAACCCACGTATAGTAATATGTCGAGCATATGATTAGGGATCATGTGCTAGGCAAGAATCTAGTATTTCTTATCGACATACGGTATTGTACATGGACAAAATAATTCAAGAAGGTTGCAAAAAGGTGTCTGTAGGCCAAACAACTATTGATTCCTGACATATTTGTTTCGGCTCGATCGAACGTGTAGCCATGCATGGCAGCGGTAAAGTACAATACTTTTGACAAATACATAGTTGGTTGTGTTAATCTGCCACGTAAGCCTTTCTATAAATAAACAGTTGGCATATATCGATCTAAACATCGAGTTTAAGCTTTACTAGGACTCCAACATAATGAAATCTACATGTACAGGTTTTCTGGAAAACTATAGTTATTCTGATTTTAAATGACAAAATTAAATCATTTTTTAAACGAGAAAGTTTCAAAAATCCGCCGTCAGGTATCCTTCCATTACTAGAAATGTCTGTCTACAATAGCAGTATCAAAGCAAGCAAAAAGCACTAGCGAAACGATACAAATAACATATAGGAAAGACTAGATGCTATGATAACCTTATTTCTTCAAGGGTGCTTAAGCTGCAGTTATGTGTATTGCTATATTAGCTTTTCATTTAATCCGATGTCTTTTTTCATGCGGACAGTATACAAAAACTGCTGACTGTATAAAAAAGAAATTTGAAGAGATACTCATAACCTATATACCTTCTCTGAGAATCAAACGCACTAAATTACAATAGTGGACTAATTCCAGTGTTGTTCTATTAATTGACGAAAAAATGTTCATGACAAAACGCAAAAGCCAGAATTTTTCGCAGTACTACTGTTATTATTACGGCTACGCCGGTGGGATTCACCGTTGTTTTTATCGATATTGTCACTGGTCCTGGTTTATGGGTTATTCATCGCAGGACTTAACGATGCTAAATGGTTAGTCGCTGCAGCGGTCGACGGATGGCCGTGTTTCGCTTCGTTATTAGTGGTCGGCTATCCACTGTTTAGCTTGACACTTTCATCTCCACCTGACTGCTTCTTCTTGCCACTGTCGTGACGGAATGATGCATGGTACAACATTTACTACGCGCGCCACCAAGACTGCTGGTGTACAGACCCGTACGTTGATCCGGGTCTGGCAAGCTGTTGCAGTTATACAACGTGGTCTTTTTGTATGCGGGCATGATATGACCTGACGCTGAAGCCGCTGCCGCCCATGGTGAATCAGTATAATTCCATAGAAAACTAAAGCACAATTGCATCGCTTGCCGTTAATCATTATGCACCGTGTCGGGCGCACGAGAAATATAGCCCTCTAGAATACACTGCACCAGACCAAGGGCGGTGATGTCTCAATTCTCTATCGACACGTACCCCTGGTTATCGAGACTGAGAGGCAGCGTCAGGCTCCACAAGCAGCCGATAGCACCGTGGGTATTTTTTAAAAATAAATAATGTGTATGCGAAATGCCGGTAGAAATACGCCGAAGACTTTACTTTTCATTGGTTCGGGTTCACTGCTGTTTTAGTCGTATTTCTTGCTGTTTGTACGGCGAATAAACTTAGATAACAAATAAAAAAACATTTGTGATGAGGGCTATTCATCTACATCTTTTTCGGTGCAGTAAACGAATACGACAGTAAAGTGCCTGCAGAAAGGACAAATTGGATGAGAATGAAGCTTTCCGTTCCTGTTGAGTAGCTGGGAAACAGTATGATAAATAAAGGTAGTCTGGTATTGATAAGGACTTTTGTCAATTTATTATTCAACCCATAATCTTAAATTATGTCTGAATAGCAGACTCATAATTTACACCAATTCTAACATATGATCGGATGATTCGATCGTCTGGCCCGTAACGATCTTCTTCTCAAAGATTATTGTTTTCACTAAATTGAACCGTGCTCTATCAAATTTGTATACAACGATTATCGTTAAGGACTACTACGTCAAGCCTTGAGTAAAAGTACGTTGGAATAGCCAAATGTAATGATGGCTGCTCCCACGACAAATTACCCGCATTTCCTACCACTCCTAGTTAGTGCAATCAATGATAAACGTCTAATTGTTGTTTAGAATGAATTGAACATGAACATAAGATGATCGAATATACAAAATACGACACGGCAGGTCCTGTCATTACCTGGAACTCGAGAAAACCGAATTCATTTTATCAATTCTGTCTACCATCAGCCGAGCAGCCATAGCCACCGATTTACCCACTGTAGTACTTCACTAATGATGTCCATATGTGACGATGCTATACATAACGTCTTTAGAGCAATTAAATGCTCGTAAAAGCGCTAAAATTCTCATTATTAGGTGATGCTATAGATTTGTCTTCCAGATAAATCGTAGATAATTTCTTTTTCGTCATTTGGGTTTGGATGTAACATACTGTATCAGCGGCAATTTTTTTACCAATAGTAGAACCAAGTAATTGCTTCAATAAAGACCAGCTACGGAAATGGTCTGGTCAGCAATCGATCGATAAGTATGAAACTGCCTTTGGATTCAGTCCAGGGCTGAGCTATTGCACGACGTACAGGTTCTCATTCAAAGGCTGTCTAACCTTAATCACCAATTATTGCTTGAGTATGCGCACGTGTTTTTACTGTTTTCGATGCTAATCATTTCCTTAATTTTGCCCTATGCCTTGGTTAGTCGAGGTATATCACAGCAAAAACGCTTTTATTTTCTAATTCGACAGGGCTCTGGTAAGCAAGAAGGCGGAATTATATAAATATACTTGAGAAAAGGTCCTTTATATGTACTTACGGTATGTGATCGAATGGTTCTGGTCAACAAGGCAAAAAAAAAGAAACGAACACTGACAACAATGGGTTCTGCCGTAGGAACGTAACGTATAGAAAACAGCGATTTCTGTTTGTAATATTCTGGGAAGGTCTTTGGCTGAAAGACCCGTATTTAGCTTTTCGTTGTGCTCTACTTCTTACCAACTAGCAATTCATTTAAGCACTTCAGCAATTAAATGAACTTTATATACTCCAGGTGTAGCAATGATAAGTATCGTTGAACAAGAAGCATGATGCACTAACACAATTAGATATATAGATGGCTTTATGGAGCTGTTCGACGTGATTCCATAGTTACTACTACCTAGCTTTTCTCTAAATCTAAATGGATTTATTGAGTTAGTGTATGAGCATTCAGTTTCGAAATGGTTAAAGAACATTCAAACAATGTTTACGGCTATCCATTTCATACACTGTTGTCTTTTAATTAACATTAAAACGCCATATTTTTCAAGCTAACAAAAACAGGGTCTGATGTACCTCACTGCATGTGTTTCAGTCTCTTACGCCTTTTTTTTCATCTTTTTCTACCTGAAGGTGTGATCCGTTTCGCAAGCGCGTCGTTAACAGCCGCAATCGACTGTAATTCGGAGGCAGTAACAACTTGCGTCAAGAAACTGGAGGCACTCGTGTCCGAACAAGAGTTCCCACATGATGACACGTTATGCGAGTATGTATTATAGTTAAACAAGAAAAAGACAAGCCACATTCAATTAAGTTGTTTCTTAGTGTCTAAGAGCGAAAAGACGAGGTCGATATCCCAGGCTTTCGAATGAAACGTGCGTCCAATTTAAACTTGGAACACGTTTAAAATCAGCATTATATTTTCACCGATCGAGATTGGAGTTACACAGAAATGCGATAACCAGTGACGTATATTTGTCTGCTTGTAGATGAGAAGCGAATCTATCAACTGGAGACGTCTCGTAAGGCCGAAACTAAGTCATACTGCTACTATAATGCGGTCTGAGTTTTCCCAAAGTTTTGTCTTTTGCATTTTTTCTCCAGCGCAGAGTTACTAGCGAATATAGAAAAGGTAATAGCTAACCCATGACATGATGGTTAGAGAGAGCTCAATAGGAATATTTGTTCGCTCGATCTGTCTGAACAGCCTGAACAATAGCCTTGACACCCTTCGTTTCTCCCTCATAGCGAATGTACAGAATGCCCTCTATCTATCTATCTACCTAATATCGAATAATGCCAATATTATCGAACCAATTTAGGTTACTGTTATTCATACAACCTAGGTTACAAACTGGAATATACCGTAGCGATGTAAACACATTGCTAGATCGAACTGTTCGATCGTGATTTGACGTGATCTGCGTGTGGTAATTTTAACGCATGTTGAAAAAAGTCATATATATTTGATGCCGTCAGGTGAAAAACAGCCTATAACAACGAGTGTTTGTTTCTATTTTTTGTTGCGTCTATCGATATACTATTACCCATTGCTTGGGTGTTTAAAATTTTAGTATATCTACTTTGAATGTAAGTGTTAACGGTATGCAGTGGCGCGCGTTTTTGGTTGAAAATAGTATTTTTAAGTCGAATTTTTAAACCACCAGCTGGAAGGCTAGGCTATTATTCTCGCCTCCAAAAAAGTATATATATATACATATATATATGTAGATCTGCTAAAATAATATGATCTTTTTTACCTGGCTGGCTGTTCTTAGTCTTATTGTGTCTCACAGTCGAATTGAATTCGATCTATGTGATACTTCCGGATGAGAACTTCTGTCCGTTCAAATATAAGGCCACGATTTTTTCAACAGCAAATTAACTAAATTCAGTAACTTTTTGTTACCAAAAGTGTTATTTAGTAATGATGGTGTTAATATTTGTGGGGCTGATATGAAAAATTAACGGTTTGTTTCAATGGTAAAAACAACCGCAGCAAATAAGTATGTGAGTAAGTCTTTCGAGTCCTTTCGAAGAGTCCATTTACAAAGATTCTCAATAAACCCGTCTCAAGTTCAATTATGAACGCTAATCATTGCGATTCATTCGGGTTGGTGCTATCGTAGGCATCTACCACAATTGCGCAGGTGTAACAGTATTTATATACGAAAAATATGACCTTTTTTCTTTTTAAGATAAACAACAATAATAATAACAATACATACTTTTTTACTTCAACATAGATATAGGGCAACGTATATAATAGTAGGCTGAATATAAGGGAAACATAAGAACCGTAAGCCAGAATGTAGCACAATTAATTATTACTATTATTCCACTTCCTTATTTTCCTTTAATGATTACCATTGTCTTGCCTCAGATTTAGTAATCTAAACACATATTTTTCTGAGAATATCATAAACCGCTGGGTATCGCTGGAACCTCTGTTAACAAAGGGCAGCAATGAGTCCTATGTGTCCTTAAAAGTCGTTCCTTTTCGTATTTATGTTTTTCGGTCGCACAATCTTGTTTATCCAAGTGTTAGAACCTACTGTTGAGATCGAAGCCTAAGAAAGAGGAGCTTCTATATTACAGCTTGCAACAAGCGGAGTAAATGCAATGCAAAACTGGCCATTACTTTCAAATCGAATCTAATATAATGCATCTATTTTAGGGCAGGCAGTGTAGTCCAAGGGTTTTTGTTGGCAATCTTATCGTTTACCCAATGCTTATTTGGTCCGCATGTCGCTTTTCGTATCAGACGAACATGTGGCATACTCAAGTCTTATAAGGTACTCAGTTGCAAAACGGTAAACGTCAGGCGTTGAGTTTAATTTTCTGAATCAACACAGTATGGCGTGTGTAATAAGTACCCGATCGTATTCATTTATAAAAAAAAAAAAAGAAAAAAAAGACAGGAGTTTTATTTCACCAATCGACATTAGGCCGTTTGATAACATAACATTAAGTAGACTACTTTGCTGTCTCAAATCGCGCGACGCACTGATTCTTGCCCAAGGCTGCGCCTGAAAGCTAGCTTATGAAATGGAAGGTCGAATGGCAAAGACAACCCTTACTTTACGGGCTTTTCAAGCGCTCTAAATCTAGCTGAACAGAATTGTACGAGGAAGATTAACTGGTCTATAGCAAAATATCTATTCGTACAGATAAAGGAAACTTTAGGAAACTATGATCTCACCTCGTTGGCTGAGTTTTTGCCCATTCACCGCAATGGACGGCAACGGTTAGCCTAGGTACAGTCAATAAGCAGATAGTTTACAGGGTCAGAACTCACTCGAATGTGTGCCACTGCAAAAAAATCTTCGTCGCAGAGGCTCAACCACTTAGAAGAAAGAGAAATTATTTAATAAAATTAACAGCATCATATTGGCGGAACGAACCGGTAACAATTCTATAAAGCTTCGGTAAGATAAAACGTCTTTTCTTAAAAATAATACCTGTCAATGTTCGAAGAGGCCATCTCATTATTATCAATAATTATAATTTTTTCTTGTTTGGATTATTAAACTATTCAAAAATTGTCAAATATTTCTCAAATACCTAATTAATAAAAAAAAAAATAGTGGTCACATGTATTTTGTCGCTAGTCGACAGAGGTTGGGATTTAGAGGTTACACTAATGAAGGTTGATTTAGATTGCTTATTCAAACGTCTGTCTTCCGCACATGATTATTTCTAAGTATGCTTTTTTGAGAATATCATTTATAGACGAAGAGATCAGCTACGTTGTGTCTATTAGGCGTATTTAAAGTATCATTTTTGACTTAAAGCCCTTTGAGTTATGGTGTTTTAATGCCTTTATTCTATCCCAATCAGTGATAGACTCCAGCAAACTCTTTGACATTAAACGCAAATATTAAACACTTCGGACTAGTTCGTTCAGTTACAAAGGTTCCCAGGTTTGCAAGGTTCCAGATCCTACGAATCGGTCATAAAGATCGAGAAAAGGGTCTAATTCAGATCACTTTTTTTAGGGATTCGATATAGATAGGAATCTAAGTGTTACAAAATGGAGGTTACACGTAGATGTAACAGCTGAAGATGTTTAAAAAAAAATTCTTTTAAACTTACAGAAGCGGAATCGATAACGCAACTATATATCATGTCATTTTACAGAAAAAAATTCTTCAACAAAAGCTGCGAATGTTCTAAGCCTTATCATATTAGGACAAAAAAGCCCTCACCCACCGCAAACCCCGTCTTCGAACGAACTTTTCTACCCGTGAAGTTATTATCGAACTTGTAGCAACAGCTTAGTTAGCTGTGTTCCGCTGGTACTTATCAAAAAGAGAGCGCCCATGCTTCTCAACATTCGGGAGGGTAGCGCTATCGGAGCAAATGATCTTACCAACTGGATCAATTTCAGCGATAATACTCGTATCCTTTATCAAGTCCTTCACATCTCCCGCTGCAATTATTCTAGAAACATATTTACTTTGCACAGCTGTCCAATTTCAATTATCACTATCAGATTTTACCACAACACCATTATGAGTCGTTCTTGCTTCGTGCGTTTTTCCTAAATTCAATGTTTCAGCCTAAATACCGACGTATCTAAAATATAATAAATTTGCATGAATATCTAAGTAAACGCAAACGCGTGTCCGGTGTGCGTATTTCGTAGAATAGCTCTATGTTCTGTCAGCTGTGATTCGAACACAAACGGACACTGCTTGATCCGGTCAAAGCGTTATCCACACCAGCAGCAAACTGTGTTAAGAACCGATTGCAGATTCATCTCGCCGATTAGTTTTGTTATAAAGTTATGCTTACATGGTTGGAACACATCACCTAAGTTCTTGAATGAAGGTGAAGTCTACAAAGAAAAACAGATTATTAAGGTGTCAGACGCTGTCGAATTAAGCATCGCAACGGACCGATGCCTAACGGGGTGAACAGCGGTTCGAGTGGATGAACGAACGGACAGCAGGCGTGCTGGGGTTGAAGCACCTGCAGAAGCCCAAGATGGGAAGATAGCAGAAAGTGAGAAAAAATGCGGCCGATATCTGAATAGCGTTTACGCGCTGTGGACACTTTTAATGCGTTCGAATAGAACCGATTTTCTGACGCAAAGTGGCTCATTTGGCGAAGTAGGTCCCGCATATAAATTTTCTCCACAATTAAAAATATTAAAATTCGTCTAGTGACAACAAGCGGCATATTAGGGGAATAACACACATAGTTCGCAGAGACAATTTGTCTAGATCGGGTTTAATTAACTGTGATTAAAAGGTAACGCCGCTAGAGAGAAATGAAGACATGCTTCAAGCCAAGGAGATTCTCGAGCCACTCTCGTTCATGTTACAATCATTTAAGTTATTTAAGTTTGCCTTTTTACTCCATGTAATAATTTATCTGTAGTCATACCTGAAAACTGGGAAAACAATTGCGATATTTCCACAGTGTATAAGTACACTGCACAAAGTTCTCTGGAAAGCTTGAAATAAACATTGTTTCCCGAATCACTGTACAATCCCTTGGGATGTTGGCTTTTGAGATCGTTTTGCCATCGTTGTGATAACTGGTTAATTTATATATACATATGTTAATTTATCGGCCTGACATTACAGAAGGCCCGTCAGAAAATAGATCAAATAGTTTCTAGTCGTTCTTTCTGCGATTAGCCAGCACACGGTTAATTGGATATCAAACTGTATTCTGCAAAATGTAACTCATATGAGACAAACCAGTTTAACTAAGACCGTTCAGTACGTTTTCGAAATAAATAATGGCAGTAATCCTTAGAATGAGCTGACGGCAACTCATAGAAGCTAAACTGTACCCGTGTATCCGTCAGCGACATTATTATTCATTGCTACACTATATGTTACATTACAATTTTTGTTACTTTTCATTCGCGCTGGACGACTCCGTCTATAAAAATTCCCGATTTCATTTATGGGACAGATAGCTTCGCATAGATACTTTAAAAAGCCCCAGAAAATCTCCGAATCGAAATATACTACCTCAGCCTACTATTGGCTCTGCACTGGTAGAACTAGCTTATTATTATTAACACTGCAAAACGTTACATGATATACAGCGGCTTTCTATTCAGGATGGATAGGCTTAATTGGATTAACTGTATTTATCGAGTAGACGTTTCTGAATTTCGAAACAGAATCATATTCTATCTATCTGAATTTCGAAATAACGCTACACGAAACTTTGGACAGACGCTAATAGTAAACATACGTTTATTTAGTCCAACTCAAAGCCGAAGTGTTTACTGTCTGAATGATATACTCATTTCGCAAAATACGGCAAGCTAAATTTTCCTTGAAACGTCTAATTGGAATTTTCGTAAAATTTCAATTAGTAGGTAAGGACAGCAATCGACTCATGTTCAAGTAGGGCTTGTACTTCCTGTTATATCAACGCATATATGGTGAATCATTTAAATTGCACAAGCCAGTAGAATTTGAATATATATAATGTTGAATCGCTGATAAATTTTTCGCTGAGCTAGCTAGTTCCATTACTATAATGAACACTCATCTAAGTTTCATGCCATTATAAGCTGTTATTAGCGTAAAAGGAAGTTAAAGCTCAAAGCAGAACTGTTTGTGTTGCTGCAGAGAAAAGGTTTCGAAATGTGTTCAGTCTCCCGATTTCGGTTGGAGCGGATTTTTATAGGCTGTGACAGTCGGGTGAAACTGATTAAGTTCATAAAGCGATTTAGGCCATGACATCTCATCCAAGTGGAAATTAACGCCAAGAGACATGGCTACCACCTTTCTCCAGCAAGTAGTCACGTAGTAGTTTACCTGACTGATGCGTTTATGTTATTATATGGCAGGAACTGCGTATATTTCGCCGGGGCGCCACGCGATGGAGGGTGATCAGAAACCTATGATGTCAGCAGAATGAGAGCATCTAATTAAAACCGAAACCTGACCCCTCATAGCACAAAGTATTTTCTAGAGTGATAATATCATTTGAATTTATTATCGTAGCACAAACGAGACCCTGTTTAAATCGTTCGTCTAGGTGTATCTGGGCATTCAAGCTAATTGGCCTATGTGTCCTTTTAAAGGATTTACCCTGCCTATAATGATAACGTTACACTGTGCAATGTATTGTAACCACCAGTTAAAAGGCACACACGCATACGTAATTCTGGAGGATGCAAATAATGCCATTTATTTTACGAATCCGCTCTTTTTCTAATTGGCTTTGATTATATACTCCTTCATATAGAATACAAGAGTACATTAGTAAAAACATAGTCCTACACAACAACGAAAATATTCTTTGCAATTGTGGGCCTATCGGTTACCTGCCTTAAAAGCAGAACAGTTAGAGGCACGCGTGTTCGAATTCGTACCACGAAAAGAATTAGTGATAATATTAAAGTTCAGTTTATATTATAGTTTACAGACCCTTTATACAAAATGCAGTCACCATTCAGGCACTTGAATAGCTACACAAGTTTGAACTTTACACTTTTTGAAGTTTTAATAAAACTTCAACTAGTCTAACAAAAATAATATAATAAATAATGAAACGTATACGAAGCTGAACCCATGTGTTTGACATTCAAGATTCATACTCGACATACTATTAGATCACTGGCATTTGGTTATATCCAAAGTTGCTGTTTCTGCCTCATTCGCATTGCGATATTTGTAGTAAAACAGATAACATGTTTCTATGTTATTTTTTTTTTATATATGAGGAATTTCGAAAAATCTTTTATACTTCAATTCTTAGTACTGCGTCTGCAATTAAACGCACTCACCTGGACACTGCAGCAGGGTCGACCTAAAGCTCTAAACGACAAATGCTTGCAGGTGCAGTTTCTGTAAAAGACTGATGGTATCAATGTTAAGTTTTTTTTTTGCTCATAGTAAAAACTTTTCTATCTTTTGCTAGACCTAAGTGTGTTCATTTTGTATGCTAATTTCAATTAAATAGATTTCTTGCCAAATCAACGCCGAAGTCCGTCGTATTATAGACAGCCTAAATCGAATATGCGTTATAATAAATACGTTGACTAGCATCAACAAACAGCAACGAGGTAGCACATCTGTATAAATGTTAGCCGCTAGAAGGACGAATGCTATATAAACCTATTACTTAGCAACTGTAAGAGTTTAAGTATATGTGCCTTTGGTGTTACGGCCCTCAAGCGTATATAACTCGCATTGCTCATAACGGCTTCGGAGGCCGACGGACGTATTTTTGATGATTCACCGATTTCTCGCTAGTCCAGATGCGTCAACAGCAAAAGATCAGCTAATCTCGCGCCTCAAATTCCCATCCTTACTTTACTATTGCATCGATGGGGTACGGGTCGTCGCCTGCAAGTATGTGCCAGCGGTGGCATTCGAATGTTCAGCCCAGCTTCAGTGCCTGTGAATAACGAAGCTATAATAGTCACTTTCTGTCTGGGGTGCTTACGTGCACAATGTTTCTAGCTAAATGACAACCACTCGAGACGCCTGAATGCTTTTAGGAATGAATAATTGACTAGACAGGGAACAAAGAAATACCTGGAATAGGCAAACGGTGAGAAGGGGCAATTTGAAAATCTTCCGACACAGTACAGTGTTTTCGATCCAGCGAGGCTGACATTATTCCAGGCATGTATTACTATACGCACAAGCGTTGTATGTACTACGAAATTTTACTTAGATCTGACATACGATATTATAGTATCCGCTAACGGGGTGCAAAAAAACAATGCAAACATTGTCCTAACTTAGAAACAATTGCTTATAGTATATTTAGTAAACCATAAAGATGGACCAGTGATAAATTATAAACGTACTATATATATATATATATAAACATACGCACTGATATGAAAAAGAACTTTGCGTTTATGCTTTGTTTTACTCTGCCAGACATGTATATACGTATTCCATATTTTTAAAGTCGTCCTTCTGAATCATCTGTGGAAGCTATATTTTTCCACATGTATGTGCCGTAACATAGTAAATCAGATTGTGTTGCGGCAAGCTGGCTTGGCCCTTTTCTCGACCCCGTCCGTTCAGTCTTCAGCTGTCAGTGGTGCGTTTTGATATTGATATGCATGTGTATTATTTAAAAGTGAGTTAGTTTCCGTACAGTTTCTATTACTTAATTAACTTAGTTCCGATCGGAATTTGAATAAGTCTGTGGCCAGATAGATGTCGACAAGTCAAACAGTGGCGCAATGGCTTTACCGGTGTGCTATAATATGTATTCGCGTTCGCCCAAAACCAGTAAGTTGAATTATCAGAGTCACAATAACTTACTGCTATAGGTTATAGTAAACTTCGTATGTGCATTAATATTCAAAGCATTGCGATTTTATTTCAGTTGCAATCTCCTTTATCCTTAAACTATATCAACTGATATATTCAATTGTACAATGGCAGGCCTATTACCAATGAAATATATATTATTGATATTCTTTTTTGTGCAATAGCAGCTGGTGATAAAATAGAGCAGCATATCACAAGATACCGCTAAGATTTACAGATAGAATAGATTCGAATAATAAATCACCTAAATAAATTTCGACTAGACACAGCCTCACTGAATCCAGCAGTTGCACTCAAAGGGACGAATAATACTTTCGGCGCTCGAACGATTTCTACGCTACGTAAGCGCGCTACGTAAAGCTACCCTGAGAAGCTGCTATTTAACGTGTATCACGACTAACTGCATGCATGACGTGTTCCTGGAGCAAGCCATTATTGGAACAACAGATATATTTAAGAACGACCTGATCGTTGTTTCGTAACGAGTCACTCGACAATTCCTTCCGACTCGTGAACGTTCATTTTTGTGCATTTTGTGTAACTGTGACGTGCAGATTAATCACCCAATATGACCGCACGCTTTTATTTGCTCGCGTAGCGAATATTAAGAAGCGCGCAAAAACTAAGTGGAACTATTTAAATCTGATACGAGTGAGCCTAATTCAATTCTCGGCCTAACAAATACTAAATACCGTGACTTTGTAAAAAAAAAACATACTTTTACCATATAGCATACGTAAGAGATCACCACTACCAGGAATATATAGAAGGAGATGTAGAAGTAATAGTATAAAATTGTGAGATGTATGACAAAATATTATCGCAAGTTGCTAGCACTTTAAAAAGCAGTGACTTACGATGATCACTATTTACGATGGATTAAAGGTGACTTCATTTATAACCCCTCACGACATCAAGCGTTTTGCCGAACTGTTCAATTACACCATATATATATATATATATATTCATCTATCAAACGAGGCGACTTTTACTTTGCAGTACCGTATCAACGCAGCAGTCAGGCATTTCTCTTTGCAACAAAAGAAACTTCATTGAAATGCTTCCTCAGCTTTCGGCAAACCAATCCTTTAGATAACATAAAAATAAAATCATTACTGTCACGTCTTTACCCAACACGACACCATTGAAGCGTTTCACAAAGTTAGACAAAAACTAAATGTAATAACTAAATGGTTCCGATAGTGTGTGTATATGCTTGGTTTCCGAGTGGATAAACTTGTTCAATTATCGCTAGTCTTTAAGTGAAGGATGTATAATAAGATCGATGATTCGCTCGCGGGCAGCACCAGTGATGCGCCAATTTTCTTGCGCCAAAACACTTCGCTTGAAAGAATCAACTAAGGGTTTCGGCACTTCAGCTGTGTATGACCATATGAAATAACATGCTCTGAGCTACAATAAACTGAGGCAAACACATGTGATACGTGTATCAGGTGATGTGTTTTCCTATCAATGTTCCAATGTAAATTAGAAGTCTTTTGTTTGTCTGTCTGTCTGTCTAGCTACCTACCTATATTTATGCATCTACCTATCTATCTACCTTTCTAAACTATTTATCTATCTGAACAAACATTGTCTTTTAGAATAAATCAGAATCAGACTTGAATACACAAAAATATTGACAGTGCTCCAATATTCCAACTATTTCATCAAACGATTTCTACTAATTATCGTATAAGAGACGTACCCGTAAGAGTTGAACTGGGCACTGGAAATAATGAGCTCGTCATAAATGTCGTAGCGATATCAACGGTCGCAGACCACGTCCATCACGGTGCGATTCGATGAGCACTTTTGTACCTAAAAAAAATATTATAACAACAACACTGTAGATTGGCTCTTGACCTGCTATACATAAAAAGAAATCATTTAGACACAGCTAATTATAATATTCAAAGAGAGACTTTGGTCCCAGAGGATAGTATTATTAGGCTTATGTTTTTTTTTTGCTACAACCTAAAAATCAAAATTGTCCCTTTTGAAATTCACCTTTTCAACAACAAAAAGGATGCTCCTTAATCCTGAGTTTGAAGCAAACTTCTTATAAACGCCCTTATTGCCTTGTAAGCTAGAACATAAATCGTTCTTACGATAGTTGATGATCTCTTTACGTCAGATTAGTTAATACATCGTATTAACAAGAACCAAGTTTCGAATTAGGGATTCCGGATCTTGCATTGGCTTTAGTAAAATTTTGGATATACCCTAATTGTATACTATGCTATTTAATAGATTTCACACAGGATTTGTTACACACAGTTAAATATTACAGATAACCTTATTGAATTGTCACGTGCACATAACGTTCGGATGAGTTCAATTACAGCATCGACAGGACATTAGGAAACCTGTTACATCTCGCGAAGAGAAGATCTGAACGATATTATTTGATGAGACCGCTTTCAATCTTTAATATTGATACTAACCTCGTCTGAGTAGGTCTGGTAGAGACATCGGCGCAATAAGTGGGATTCGTTGTTATTTAAGGCTTGCGGTCAGCTACAGTAGCCTTCGAAGATGTTCCTGTCTCAGCCTGTAATCGGGATTCTCTATACTTAACGCAATCTGAACAAACATAAGACACAACCCCCGTGTTTTTTTGTTAATGTCAAATGACTTAACAGATCCTATTTCGTCCCTTGATACAAACAGGCACAGGCATATGCTTAATGACAGAGAGCGGTTTGACCACAATTAATTTCGAGCAACTAGCTAACAGAGCAAAATTGTTAACTCTCGAGTCACAAAGTTAGATTAGTGGATTGTACTTTTCACTGACAACCTAAAAAAGGTTCCCGTAGCGTTATTAAAGTCGTACTACTACTATGTGATATACTTTTATGTACGTTTTGAAATCCATGTGGAATCGTCATCTACGGGTAAAGCACAAACCAACGTATACACCTAAGGTCATAACAGCGAGAAGTCGAGTTTACCAGTTCCTTACAAAGCCGGTTACAGGGTATCTTCCGTTTACATTTAACATCCTTGTTATATGCGGTTGATACGATTGGATAGCATTGCTATAGTGGATGGTACTTCTCACAGATAATTTCAAAATGTTTCTTCTTGGCCGCAGTGCATTAGGTAAACCCGCAATAATTCTATTAGTAGAACACGATGTACTATGGCTATTGATAATTTTATCGATTTTGTTCATTGAATGGATCACCGCAGTGCGTTTATATCAGCAATAAGGTCGTTACGACCCAAACGATAGGAGAGAAAGGGATATTATTGACACCGAATGGAGGTGTGGTAAAGAAAGCATTTAATTAAGAGACGACGCAATGACTCTCGTGTCGCGATGTGACAAGTCGACAAAAAAGGTAAACGAATATTCCTCTTACCATCTCGTAGTGAGAGGTCACTAAAGGTCGAAGCAAATGGATCACGAACGATTGCTGTACCTTTTAGGCACTTTTTATCTGCATTGCTTGAATCGAAATAGAGAATATCCAACGCTGTGGCTTTTTGAGACGGTGAAGTGACAAACGTTTATATTGCGTTAAAGGGTTTCTTTTATTGATCTTAGCGAAGATTTCCATATTGAGGTCAGTGTGAACTCGTTTTCAGTAATGGACGAATATCGTCTTTTGCTTTACAGAAAAGCCGTAACCGCAATCTGAACAACTAGTCTGAGACAGAATATTAGACACAGTCGTCACACTTTGGAAATCCAAAATTTGTAATTATGCCATTTCTTCTAATTCGAAAGCTTAAAAGTTAATTTAATTCCAAAATTAATGTGCATCCATCCTTGAATTATCCGTTGCAAACTTTACTGTATAGTTCAATCCGAATTATGTTCCTGGATCGAATAGCATTAAAAGATGGCAGAATAAAGACGAGGTTGCATTTCATAAAAATATAAACGGGCGTTTGCTAACGTCCACACCTGCCACAATTTATTCTGTAAAGAATCAAACGACTGCTCAGCTTTTGTGTAAGTTTACCTAGTCAACATGAACTACTATTTCATTATGTCTGACTCTGATATATTCTGTTGTTTCTGTATAATATGCTTAATACAATCTGCAAATATATACAATTGCACATTAATATCGCCCAAGTGTTCGTCTTTGCACCAACAGCAAACTCTTCATAGCGTTCTTATGTTGGTGCCGTCAGTAAAATATAAAAAAAATAAAGGAAAAGTACTACGGATGTAATAATAAACTGTCCGAGCGATACGGGTAATGAAAGTGATTGTATCGTTCTAAGCGATCAGGCCAGGAACACCGACGGAGTTTCAGTTAGTGACGTTGAGACGAAAATTTAGGACACGGGGTGTCCATTTAAGCGGTTGTAGCAGCATCGTATTAAGTCCGTTATTCCAAAACATATGTTCGAGTATCAGAACAGACAAAGGAAACGTGTTTACCATGGCCAGTACCGCCTAAATTGTCGCTGCTATGCATATATATATCTATGTATATAACAATCAACCAAAAATATATTATTGGCCTCTGTCAGCAGTGCAGGCATGCTTTGTTGTGTTAGTCTTTAGCATATTTCCTTTTTAAATGTAAACGTTTGGCTACCCGTTTGCAGTCGAATCCATTCACGGTTAACGGCAACATTACGTTAGCAGCGTGCTGATCGCACCACTCGTCACCATTTCGATACAACAACGAAGAAAGTGGCAGTGATAGAAAAAAACAAATTGGCAAAAATGAAGACGATCAGTTTTCTCTGCCTTACATTCAATATGCCCCAAATGCCCTCACTCATCGTCGTAAAGAAATACAACGACTGAAGAAAGCGTTTGACCATATTGATCGTTATAAGTTGACGCATCACGTATAGATGTACTCGCACACACGGGAATGCTAAGCAGGACAAAAGGACAACATCTAGGCAGATAAAGAAAGCAGATAGGCTTTTGTCTTTTTGATAGAAATAATATCGACAACACCGTTGCGGCTGTTAGCAGTGGCCAGTGGTGACTTGAAAATGATGTGGTTGGCGACGTCCTTGTCGAACGCTGTCTGATGTTTTGCCGAGTAACCGGCCAGTTACTACTTATATAGACGTTTACTAAATCGAAGCCTAACAAAGTAACTTTTCCTGACATCTTCCAGAGCTGTTGGTGCTATTGTTATTGCAGAGAAAGCACTTTTAGAGGGACTACCTTCAGCACATTTTTCAAGATTTTTCAGTTTGCACAATAAATTACGGTGTATCTATAAGTGACCCGGTTCTGTCCACCTAAACTGAACCCTCATAATTCTGATATCTTTGCCTATAAGCGCGTTCCATATAACCAAAAGAGGATACTCCGTGAGACTATAACTAAAGGAGTGGCTTTTACGCTCCGCGTAATAACCGAATTAATCCCCAAGGAAACTTGTTGAACGCATAAACAGAATTATTTATTTGTCAAAACGGGTTTCTGCTTGTCATAAGGTTCTGCAACTCGACAAAGCAAACTAGCCAAGACGCTCTATTTAGTAATACTATTTGTCCTACACAATGTGCCTCAATGTATGAAAGTTTTACACACGTACCTGCAACTCCTCTTTGTTCTGTTATGATAACGTTTGAGGAAATGTAAGCGTCGCGTGACTTTCACATCAACATTTGATCGAGCGGAGAAGACGTACCATTCAATGCGTTCCGTTTATTCTTCATTCACGTTCGACAATTGAGCGTAATTGATGGAACAATGACGATCTTGCTAAAGAAAAAAAGCACATGGATAATAAAGTTGTTTGTGCTGTGTTACGTAGAAATCGGCGGCTACAATCCGAAAAGAATAGAATACTATTCATTGAAACGGCGGCTGTTGTGAACAATCGCTTCATAGTTACTGCTTGAAAACCACAATTATTTGACACTTGGCACCAGAAATTGATGCACCAGTGTTATGTGTGCGGTCCTGAATATTGAGCCAGAACTGCAGGTTTCTTAATTACTTTTGAAAATAAAATGGCGGTAGGAAATAAGATAAAGCGAGCCAAAACAACGCTCGGTTACTGCCCGCCTCAAGATGCGCATTGTCTTACCGGAACCGCAAACCGCAGAGACTTATACTTGTTTGGGATAGAACAACGTGAGCGTAGAACTGACGTCTCTGTCAGCCCTCAGTGTTTTTGACGATGAACGATGTGCGTAATGTGACTAGACAGCGTCGAAGCCAAACAGACGTATTACACTAGAGTTCCAAGTATAATTGCTTTTCACAGTTTTTTTCGTAACGACTTCAAATACAACTTCGAGACGTTCAGGGCTGTGTGCTGATCTATTCAGGTACGCGAAAACCATGCTAAAATTTTCCAAGTATAAAAACTAAGAGGGAGAAGATTAACTCAAAAATGCCAAAAACGAATGGAAAAGTGTAAAAGGGTTTTTATTATGACATTAAAGTTCAATTCCAAATTCAAACGTAAGTTTTCGCTAAGGCACATCTCACCATATTCACGAGAGTTTCAGGTCATTTTCCAGCACCATTAAAAAATCAAAGAGATATTTTCTGAAGATGCGAAGCTCAAGAAACTTCCTTGCTGTACTGTTTCCTAAAGCTGTTTTAAGCATGAACGATCCGATTGTCGTCGACTGTTCCCTGATGAGAAACTCTTTGCCGCTGATGCAAAAGTCAGTCAAAGAAAGCCACTCTGGTCTGTCGTGTGTTCCAAAGGTCTCTTTAATTTAACCTGAGCTAAACTTTCTTCCGCGTGTTGATGTTCTGAACAACATAAACCAATAAAGACGGCATGTCGCCACACCTTCTTCGTAAAGACGAAACAGGATCAGGATGGGTTGAGAAGTTGCTGTCATTGTTAAAGGCGTTGAAATCACGAATTACCATATTCTATCGAGCAGTACCCATCTTTGCGCGAAATGGAAAACCAAGGCATAAATGAGATCAAGTCCAAAACTAGGCTTTCCATTGGTGGACTGAAGGCTACATGTTTGGAGAGCTTTACAGTCTATAATGACTTGTGTGCATAGTTATGCATTCTGTACCTGGAACAAGCCGCTAAATGCTCAGAGATGATCTTTCTTTAATTACACTGGCGGGTTCGTTGCTTCGCGTATGATGCGTTTTATATTCCTAGGGAAACGCTTGGTTCTTTGAAGTTACTCGGCATTTTGGCGGAGTGAAATAATAAAACCGTTTTGACAATCGTATCTTCATAGTACATAAGCTAAACTGTACAATGTCGCTCACGAATCTATCAAATATATTTATATTCAAACGTCGTGTCTCCTTGATCAGTCCTAAATCCTGTGTAATTACTTAGAATAAGCCATTTTACTACTCGTTTCCCCCAGTGCTTGTAGAAACCTAATCGGGGCCGCTCTAAATGAAATTAATGATAAAGTGCTGGTCGACTCGCAACAAGGCGTTTTTGCCAGCAAACAACTGAAAGATACAGAAAACAGCCAAAGGCTGTACAAAACTAAAGCTGTCGTTAGAAAAGGTTCTTCCAGTAGAAAAGGAGCTAATAAATTTGGCATCAGTAAGCTCATGCCTATTAAGCGGCAGCTACAATCCATGAAGAAGCCTCTGTTATTGATACTCCAAGCAAGACTAGTTTACATGCACTTGTCTGCTTTAGACACAAGCTTTTTGCAATATCCAAAAATCGTGTAAGACCCCATCATGCATAAAATAGGATCAATTGCATACGAGTTAACAAGAAGCTCATAGTAAATGCATAATACAAGCAAGGCGGCGAAAAAGTGTAAGAACAGATCGAGTGAAAATTTTTAGCGCGGCGCATTACTTTTTCTTAGTGGCAAAGTATTGGCATTATCGAAGTATATTTTGAGCACTTCTTCGTTGAAGCCGGCTGTAAATACAGGGACATATTTTCGAGTTACTGCAAGCGACGGTGATTATGTCATGTTGAGAAAGCAATTTTCCCATTTTTTGCTAAACTGTTTTCACGATCCTAACCGTCATTGTGCGTCAATTTCTCATTTTTCAACTTTATTTTGCAAATGCATATCCAATGTACCCTCTCTAAAGAACGGTCGTCCCTTGCATGATCTTCGCACGTTGGCTAAGATCTATTTCTCACGTACCATATTGAAGTGTAGTAAATACAAAACACGATGACGTATATCGAAGAGATTTCGCTTCAAGTATCAGCAATTGCAGGTTCTTCCACAACATTAGGTTGACGATAGAAAAAGGCCCTGCTTATTTCAAACAAAGAGGAGTATCTATCAGTAATAGACTCGGCTACATTGTGCTGCCTCCGTGACTCCTCCTTGCTTCGTTCTAACTCCTGTTTACAAAAATACGCCATTCCGTGTCTACACTCACTTGAGGTGACACTATATAGTCTCAATGATGCGCCGTGGGAAATACAGTTGTTGCCTTTTTTTAAGACATGCTGTTAAATCAAATAGCCGATTGAGCTCATGCCTAACTCAAGCATGATATTTGAATCCCTAGAAGGCTGTTCTAGGTAATTGGATAAATCATAGATTCTAGTTCTGATCACTAACATACGGCGTTTGACCCACCCACAAATGTGATTTACTTGTTCCTCCACAGTCTGTTATCAAAATATTGTCGTCTAGATTTCTCCGAAAGGGAACATTTTCAAATAGGGTTCAACAAGTACCCTAATATGACACCAAGGTTTACTATGACATTAGATATATATAAGCTCCACTATTAGAAAGTTGGTTGAGAAAAAAAATCTAGTATTACGATTTATACTAGATTTCAAATCCATATGCGTTTGATGATACTCTTCTTTGAGCGAATATTCCCTTGTTATAAAAAAGTGGTTAACATAACTAAATCACCTTCGAATTCGGAGACGCCATCCAGCACCACAGGCATAGTAAGTACCCGGCCAATGTACACATGCCGACGAAGATCATAGCAGGCTAACTGATCCCATTCCATTTAGGAAATAATAATCAAACAACGTAACCATTGATGCACCTCATATTAAAAAAATAAATGCCACCCGTTAAGATTTACGATTGTTATTTGAACAGTATAATAAAATTATTGCATCTTTTTATTGTAACTATTTGTCTTATCGAATGAACGATAATGATAATAATAATGTGATCATTATCGTTTATTTTTCATATTATCAAGTAGTTAAGTCGACATATATATATATCGACATATATATGATACACATCCGTTACCTGAGATATGCTCTTTGCGAGCCTAACGTTAATATTGTCGCTATGAACCGATTTGAATTACGACCCTACTAACGAGCCCTCTTACTTATTACTTTTTCATGTGATCTATTTGGCCGTTGTATTTTTGGCAGCGAGCTGAATATGGCTGTCGAATGCGTAAGCAAATTTGCCGAAAAATGCTTTAACGAACGCCAGAGACAAAGCTATTCGCGGTTCACAAATGGAGCAATGCAGATGATATCCGATTTCTGTGACAAACGATCATTCTTCAGAAAAGGTATAACTTCATCTCTCCTAAGGTGAATGAGTTTCGCGAAAAGGTATGCTCGACTCGTGCATGTGGACTCCTTCTTATCAGTAAAGAATCTCCACGATTAAAGGACATTGGAACCTTCATTATTCCATATGATTTTTATCATGGTAATCTTCTGATTCATTAACAGTCACATACTTTAGATTCGAGTGAGCATAAGTGTTTTTAAGAGATACAAATATTTATTGCATATTACATGCATAGATAAACTTTGTGACTCCTTGCTGACTATTTTATAATGATAATCTAATAATACTGATAAAATTATTGATAATGTTTGTTGTTGCGCGGAATCCGCACAGGCAAGCTAGGTTTGTTATTTATTTTAAACAGCTGCTATTATCTTGGTATGCTTGCAGCGTATCTCCAACACTCGAGTTGTTTCTCAACAGTGCAAGACGATTATAGGCGCTGTGCAGAAAGGCACCTCTCCACGCTAAGCTTGAATCATTCGAGTTCAACAACGGAATCGAATGATCTCGGTGAAGAGAATTTCAACCAGCGAACGAAAAAAATCTGTTGGTAAGTAAGAGGAGTCGTTTGCTATCAGTAGCTGGTAGAAACAATTGAATTTCATCGCACGTATTCGCACGCCGTCTATGGTTTTGCATGAGCGTGAAATAATTTAGCGTCTAAGCCAAAGGTAAACATACAAGCAATACCTAACGGCAGTACCTGACAGGAAATTCGAACTATTAAAAAGAAACCTCGCAACAGATCCAAACCTTAATTGTGTTCATTTAATACTCGTGACGTTACAGTATGTTCCGCGATCACATCCGCTGTACCCGGGCTATGATTGAAGCGCGGTGTGGGGCTGAGGCCGCGGACTTGGCAGACGACATTATCACTAAAGCAACGGCAAGACTTGTACATCCGTACTGTACAGAGCTACCAATTGGAGACGGAGGATGTTCAATGGCGACGCCGATCTGTCGAACTAGTAAAACACAGTGGACTTTACTCAGTGGGCTAATTCTCACATTGATATACTGGTACTGACTAATGTTAGCTCAGCTTATAAAGAGCATACGGTTGATCGAGAATAAAGTTCACAAATTAATTGACCATCCCCGACAAGTTAGCCTAGTCTAGATCTGGACTCAATATTTTTCTTGCTCTTGAAAAAATAAGAATGGCTTCCATCGAATCTGATGCGCAAATGCTAACCAATGCAGCAATTTAGTAAATGATCACATTGGAGTCGAAAATGTATTAGGTCTCAGCAGAGTAGAAAGATGAATATTGTATGATATCAGATATGATTGAGTGAAACAAAACCTGATCAATTAGTTTGGAATGAACCGTACGACAGATAATGATAGTGAAGCATTCTTGAATTTAGAGAGAGTAAAATTTTGAGTTCTATCCTCATTAAATTGTGACCGTTAATAAAACGACCACACGATTATTGAATGAGGATGGTCCGTCCAGATAGAGTAAAAGGACACATATCGTTGTATCGTTGTGATATAATGAGCTAAAACCAATGATCTGTGATGTATTTATATAGTCGTACAAGGGTATGTTTGTAAAAGGTGATGGCACATCGAACTCGCATTTTATTTTTATTATTCGAATTTATACGCATTTTTTATGTTACTCGAATGCTTGGTACGGTAATAAATAAATGAAATCTTATGTTTGATTGGCACAGCCACATACTGCTTCACTTGATAGTATGGGACATACCTAACAAAAATAGCTCTATAAAAATCAATTTTTTACTAAAAAAATTTCAAGTTGCACTAAAATGGTTTTGTAGTAGTCGTATTAGGAATCATACTAATTATATTAAAATAAATTTAGAACAGGTTAAAATAAACGATTAAAGAAAAAATGCTGGCTAATTCTCTTCTAATTCACAAATCCAAATCTGTTAATGGTTTACTTCGTTTGATAATCACTTATGTTTTCCAAGCTCACTTGTCACATAGGAGGTTAGCTTAGTCAATTTGGAAACCTGAATTACTATTCCGAGGCATAGCAGCTTGCGAAGCAGAGGGGGTTTGTGTAAGCACCAATTTCTTGCCGACAATGATCAGAACTGTAGCCTTTAAAGAATAAGAAATACGTGGAAAGCTACGGGTCGTGTTTTCCAATGCATTAACGCCATCTTTAAGTCGCGGACCGACCTCCGACGTTGCAATCCAAACCGGGTTGAAAACCCGAAGAACGTGTAGCTTCCCTTATTTCGATTACGTCAAGTTTCTAATCAGCGGTAACTGTAACTTGAGCCGCCCTAGTAGTCCGCTTACCATGCCATTCTTCGCTTTCCAGTTGGCCCTGAGTATGACAATTAAAGCGTCGTTTAAACGTCGTTACACTCACATTGACGTATTTCTCGCTCAACAAACCCCAGACAACAAATGGCTGTACCGTTAACCACTGGTAACTCGAACGCTGTAGTGTTGAGTGGGGAGCGATGAACTTCTTCCCTCGCTCTTTCGCTAATCATACCTACCAGTTGCAAAATCAATGTGCATCTCAACCTTCGATAAGTAGATTCGTATTTTTCGGCGTTAGTGCCCGTCCCTGTCGAGTGAATCAATATAGTGCCAATAGACGAATTGGGAATACTATTGGAGTGCATGAAACGCTGCTCCGTTGAAAACTAACCACAGTCTTGATAAATCGACTGCATGTTTCTGCACCAAAGATCAACTCTATATGTTGTTTTCTAGTGGGAACTCGACAACATGGCGAACCTGATTGTAAACAATGGGATCTCCTTTGTATGCATGCACCGCACCAGCAGCCCGATACAGGTGACTCTTCCAATGTTTTGAGCCATTTTCCGCCGCTCTTGAATTAGGGCACACTGGCAAAATCTTTTAGCATTCTCAGTTAGAAAGAGTTCGCTGAACTTTCTTGATTCGACGTATGAAGAAGACCGTTTGACGCATGTCGCGTCCACTCTGTACACGATCTGGCTTAGTCTTATTATCCTTTCATTGCCTATAACACTTTGGCATTTGAGAAACAACGTCTCGAACATTATATCAATGTGGGAGTCCTAAATTAACATAAACAAACGAGCCAACATCAAGCTTATCGCATGCTCGACTCTCAACATTGATCCACCACTCACAACGCTCGTAATCGCAACGCCTTTAAGCTGTTTGACAAAAATCTGATTGCCCTAATTTCCTAAATTTCTTATTGTTAAAAGATACGCTCGATCCCTTCGGGATCCATCTTTTAGCCTAGGTTTGAAGCCTTTATCGTCAGTTATAAGTATTCAATCGTCCCAAAAGTTCGTTTCGAAACTGTGCAACTGAAAATGAAAACAATTTTTTGCCCAGGCAGCTTCAATCAGTGATATATTGGTAGTTATGAGTAATGAACGTAGCTTATCATTCGCGAAGCTGTTCATCATGTGAGGCTGGCATCATAAAACTTACCTTCTCTCCTATGCGCTATAACCGAGCACATTTATTTTACGGTTTCCTCTAAAGAGGAAACCGGTTCACAATATTTAGTTGACTTAACGTTTTAATAGTTTGAGAGAAATTCATAGAAGAACACTCCATTGTAATGTCAGCAGATGCGCTGCATTACTTTATATTATATTTGGACGAGGTCCGGCTTTAGCTTTTCTTTAAAATGCACTACGTTTTACTGTGAGTAAAGCTATCAGAACTTATGTACTTTCCATACGAGAAAAGTATTACCTTTGTTCGACTTTCGAGTATGTTGGGTCATACGCACACGGTTGAGCAATTGATCATCAGTCAAAGGATGTCCGTTTGATTGACGCCCTGTTTGCTCGTTATATATCTTTGAATGGATGTTTATGTGTTCCTCCGGTCTAGCAAAAATTCATATATACATTCTGATCAAGTAAAGTTAGAATCTAAGCGTCCTTATGGTTAAAGGATCGACCTGCGCATGCCTCACCCTCAATATTTGAACTGTTATTTCGAAAATGAGCTAATCCCCTCCTGACCGTGCAATCTTTTACAGTATTAAGTCCACGTACCCCGTAAATTTCCTCACGAATTCGGGCCGCATTTAGCTCTTGCCAAAATAAAACCTCAAAATGGACTCTTTTATTACGCTTTTTACATCTCCATTTGGGAAGTTGGTGACTTTACTGAAATCTACGGAAACAAAAGAGAATTAGAAGATAACACCCCAAAAAAATGCAGCAAGCAACCGCTTTTCTTCTCTCACCTACCTGTGTTCATAGCGTCAGAATTTAAACCGTTTTAAAACCCGGAACGAACTTGAAAGACGATACAATAAAATTGCTCCTTACTTGTATAAGTTGTCTAGCATGTAGCGTTGACCACAGCTAAAATAGCGACCAACAGTCATGCCTCGTGGTAAAGACTTCCTTCATAACCATTTTCTGTCAACTGCGGAGAAAAGCTTGGGTCAACCTGCATTTAACATCATAATACCAACGAAGTAATATACGCCAAAAAGTCGCTCACACCTACGAAACAAATGTGGTTTCTTACAATGGTTTTGGAGAAACCATTATGTGCAGGCCTACCGCCGGTTGATTGGAAAGAATCAGACATAATTACCGGTTGCAATTAGAATACGGACGAATGGGTACAAGGTATGGCAGGAAGTGTTCTATCTACTTCAATATCCATCGGCTGCGTCATCCTCGAACTGTGTCCGATCGAGCCGACTTAGGCTGCGCCGCAGGTGAGATCATAGTGCTAGCTCCAAGAAGAACGGACCTGTCCTTGATGCGAAGCTTGAGTAGCATCCGGTATACCCTCACCGGTTGTTAATAGTTAGTTCAGAGAATAACTCGGAGAAGCTCAACAGTTTGTTGCGAAAGTGCTGGACACGTATAAACTTTTCTATCTGTTGATTGCACACATTATTCAAAAACCATTTCATATTTTTCGGCGCGTTTACCTTTACGCTCTAGGTGACTTATGCCAGAGCAAATCAGCTGACTGCATCTAGGCTGCAGTTATTATTTCTAGACGCAATAACGAAAAAACAATATTTAATTTAATAACAATCAAAGTAAGTTTAAAGTATTAACTAGTTTTGGCTTTCTTCATATTTAATTCGATACGAAGCAAACACGCATCTTTTCACAGTAGCCATGAAGGGCTGTATTGGTGTAAGTGATCGGTCATACTTCCTCGATGGATGAGTTCTTTCCCAATTGCATGCAAAGGAAATTCTAACGCTTTAAGCAAAATACATAATTCGTTATCGATTTATTAACACGATATTTACAAATGAACTGTTAGGTTTCATTTTGTTTTCACGTCTTTATATAATATTTTATATAATATTTATATAATATTTTATCACATATTCTGTTCTCTTGCCAGTTCTCGCTAACTAGCTCAGGTTTCATAGATATTTCTTTTCTGTTCTATGGACGAGTTTTAAAAAGATAATAGCTAATGGTACGCTCACCCATTTAGCCTTTTCCACGTGAATACATCCAGTATACCAGGCTGAGTTCGCCGTATCGTATTATTGTAATTTCCATAAAGGGTCTGTGGCATCACTAGAAGCTAAAGCTGAAAATTCTCATAGAAACTATATCAGCCGATAAAAGCTATCGAAGATTTGACGGCGTCGTATCGGGTAGATGATAATAATCTTCTTCGGATATTTTCATCAACATTGAGTTCTGACATGGTCAGGGCAGAAAGCAACATATGCACAGCGAACAGTTGCGAGAGCACGTTCTACGTGTAGCCAATGGCCGTCTACTGCAAGTCCCAGATATGCGCACGTCACTTCCAGCAACTTGACGTGATTCTTTACCTTGCACACACACACAGATCATTCTCCACAATATGCTCCTCATTCCTGCTAAAGACGAGAGATAATGGAACTGAAGAGATTTGTGAAGATTCATGCTTAGTAAAGGCTGGCAGAAGCTTCGCTAGACGAAACAAGCTCCATTTATTAGTCGACTCTCCAGGAAGGCATTTTGCAAGGTTATGCGTACGGCATTGCACATAGGAATACCACGGTCTGAATATGAATTTTGATCAGGTTTGTCTGAGCACGCGTGCGTCAGTGAAAGCGCACACTGACTTCAATAAGCATATCGACGCTGACGTTGTTTGGACGCAGCGATCTTACTTGTGTTACAAGTCGGCCTTACTTCCAAGTAGCGGGATCGCCTTCATTTCCGTTCTAATGCAAAGATACTCCGCCAAAACGCACATAATTGTTGCGGAACATATATTAAGTAACCACCAGCCAGGACTTGATGGAAACCGCCCGTTATAGCACCAACATGCCAAGAGGTGGTAAAAATGAGTCGTACAGCTGAAGTCAAGACACTGTTTTGTGCGAGCAACGAAATACCATACGGTGCCCGCGGATATACACGCATTTAGCTGTAAAGTAATAGAAAATTAACAAAAAAACAACAGAATTAGTAATCAAGCTGTCAGTGTTTGTGGCAGTAGTTTGGGCCAACAACGTAAAAAAGTTTCGTCGAGAACTTTTGTCATTGCTTACCTGTAGCAGCCGTAAAGGGTCGTAGTAAACTCAGTAACAGGCCTTTATATAGACTTTCATGTAATGTCTGTAATCACAGTTCTATGTTAAAGCCTTCGGGTGTTCCAAAACTTGATAAGGTCTTATGTTCATATCGAATCGAGGAAAACTACAGCTCTTTACGATCACGGAATGGCAAATAATTACTCTACACTTATTATCGTAATTCTCTAAACAAAAAACAAAGATTGACTTACCAAGTAAGCGGTAACTGTGCAGAGACCAACAACACTTTTAAGGTGGACGGCCCCGTAAGAGAAGAGTTGCTCGAGAGATATGCTTTGCTGAAACAACGTGTCGATGATCCAAAAGATTACCCCCAAACCCGCGTAGAACGCGCATTGTAATGTCACAATCTGCGAGATTATTAGCGGGGGATCCCAAACCGAATAACGAAATCCAGCCATTTTTCGAAAGATCCAGGGAGAAGCACGACAGCCTGATTTCGCAGTCGGTTACCGCAGACACTATCGTAAAATGAAACAGACGGGAATTAAACAATTAATTAGAAACGAGCGCCATCAAGCCCGCACGATTTCTTAGGAAAGTTTCAGTCATAATCCAGAATTGTTAATAATATGTTCAATAATAATAATAATATTAATAATGATTATTATTAGTTATTATTACAACTTAAATATGAAAAAATATGATTACTATTTGAAATGATGAAGCGTAAACGTAGAAAAATTATTTGTTGAATAATGAAGAAATACTAAAATCTGTTACCCTTATTCAAAAAAACAATGATAGATAATAAAAGCGCATTGTTAAAAAAACCCACAGAATAAATTTCAATGTGTTCTTTGATTAAACAATGTTTAGCTAAATAAGTTCAACGAAATTCAAGGGATACCTAAGCTTTTAATAACAATGTAATAAAATCGCAATATTAAGTTATTCGTATTATGGATTACGTTGCTTTTAACGATTCGCAATAGCATGAATAGTTTGATCTTGACTTGAACAAGTGTTGATTCGACAAGTATCGAACACTTCCATCGTACAATATATATTAATCTATAACCGACATGATCTATAACGGTATTGTTCAAACATTTCATTATCTAAATGTTTGCCTAATTTTGCCCATTAACCCATAAAATAACGATAAAACTGATTCACTACTAGTAGTTCATTTCCTCACACATTAACGAACTGCAGCAGAAATCGTTGCAGAAAGATATCCTAACTGTTACTGCTAATTCCAGTTAATTGCTCAATTTCGATTTTTTTTTTCAAAAAGAGACAGTCTCATAAAAGTCTAAACTACATGTTACGTATATGGCTCTGGATATCTGTATCTGACACATCCGTCAGTAAGGGCGACGCAGACTAACAAACACACATGCGCTTATGAAAAACTTTAAATTGTCGTCGAACAAAGTAAGAAAATTTTAATTTTTTTTAGAGCTAAAAGCGAAAGTATTAAATAACAGATGTTTCCATAATTTTAGCAATAACATGAATTTCCATCATCAAAGGGAGTAATATTAACATCTGTCCCCAAGATGTAACTGATACCATAGATAGACAATGCAGATTTCGAATTTCATATGATTTCCATCACCGATATATATAAATATATACACATATATATACAAGGAATGAATGTCAATCTGTTGTTGCAGCCATAGCACACGACACAGCGCTAAACTGAAACCTACGGTGCAGATAGTTGTACATAACTTCAGTTGTATGCAATAGCTTTGTGCGCTTATATTTTTTAAAACCATGGGGCACTTTTAAATTACATCTTATATGATCTTGAATAACTGCTCAATTTATACGCCATGTGTCACCTACTGCGGACATCTTATCCCGAAGCACGTTTCTAGATATCGTCTGCTCTTGAAGACCTTTAGAACAGTCACTACTAAGCCAGTGTTAGTGCGCAATCAATATAAAGACATCGAATAATATTGTGACATTGATTAACGTTTTTCTGCAGTGTTTGCACTAATCACTGATGACGGGTAATCCTTATTGCAACAGAAACTCACTTATTGCGAATGGCTGACGCAACATATGAAGCAACCAGTGAAGGATTTCGAAGGGATAGGGAGTCGAAAGCACAGTCTCAAGCCGACGCTCGTACTTACCGGCCAAGGCGATGACATCGCCAAAAAACACAGTCGACTTCAACTCGTTTAACAGCTGATCCTGGCATCACAAACTGACGTCATTTCCTGCGCCAGTCAACCGTTGACCGACATTTACACGCCAGACCTTACCAATTGGCTAGATGGCACATCCGACCTAATGAAGTGGCCGCTAACTTGGCTGGTCCAGCGAATGTTCTACAAGTTGTTGAGTGGCCGGCTTAGCGGAGCACCGGAGAGAGGGTTGGTACCTGACCGCCAACTCGGCGGATAATCACAAGGAAATAACGCTGTTATGATCGGCATTGAGTCAAGATTATTAAGCGATTTGCAAAGTGGTGAGTAGTGACTTCACGTTCGATCCTGTTTCAACCCAAAGTGTGTGGTATTTGCGGGGCTGGGAGGACGCGTGAATTGAGCCCAGCCCGTTCATGATGAAGCTAACTGTGAAGACCACGAAGGACAAATATACAGTGGAGGTGGAGGACGGGGCCGATGTCAAGATTTTGAGACAGAAGGTGGCCGATGAGGCAAAGGCTCCTCTGGAACAAATCTGCCTTATATTTGCCGGAAAAATCCTTAAAGATGGCGAAACGCTCGAGTCACACGGACTCAAAGAAGGACTCGTGCTACATCTTGTGATCCGTGGCTCGAACAAAGCGGCTGCGCCCTCCTCTAATACCGATAATTCATCAACAACAGGTACTGGAACATCGACACAGCAGCAACAGGCCACGGGCTCAGCCGCGTCTAATTCAGGCGGTATTTTAAACTTACTTGGATTAGTAGGTCTGGCTGGTTTAGGAAATCTGGGCGGTTTAAGCAGCGTAGGAGCTGATGGTGGCTCGTTCCAGGCAATTGAGCAGCGTATGCAACAGGAGGTTATGAACAATCCAGAATTAATGCAACAGCTTATGGACAACCCGATAATACAGAGCATGATATCGAACCCCGAATTCCTTCGTACAATGATTAACGCTAACCCGCAGATGCGTGCGATCATTGAGAGAAACCCTGAGTTCGGTCACGTTCTTAATAACCCCGAAGTGCTGCGGCAAACGATGCAAATGGCCCGTAATCCGGCAGCATTCCAGGAAATGATGCGCAATCAAGATCGTGCTTTGTCCAACCTTGAATCAATTCCCGGCGGCTACAATCAGTTACGACGAATGTACACAGACCTTCAGGAGCCCATGTTGAACGCCGCTTCGGAACAGTTCGGTGGAAATCCCTTTGCCGCGCTCAGCAATAACTCGAACTCGGATAGCGACAATAGTACAAGGTTAACGCCGTCGACGACAGAGAACCGTGACCCACTTCCTAATCCATGGGCAGCCAACGCGCCCCAAGCCGGAAGTACAGGTGGAGGCGCAGGCAGTCCATTAGGTGGAATTAGGGGCGGCATGGAATCCATGATGAATCAGCCTGGAATACAGTCACTTCTCTCTCAACTGCAGTCAAATCCCGAAATGATGCAGAGTATGATGTCTTCTCCGTATATGGAGACCTTAATGCGGTCTCTAACTAACAGTCCTGCCCTAGCCGAACAGCTGATCGCTAGCAACCCCCTGTTCGCTAATAACCCCGCAATGCAAGAACAGATGCGGCAGATGATGCCCGAGTTTCTTGAGCAGATGCGTAACCCTCAAATGCGCGATCTACTGACGAACCCTCAGGCATTGGAAGCTATCCAGCGTATACAGGACAGTATGTCACAGTTAAGTCGTATTGCACCCGGAGTGTTTCCAACTGGACAACAAACTACCCTCACCGGCGGCGCTGTTGCAGCGAGTGAAACCGCTGCACCCGCCTCATCGCCAAGCGCAAGGCCAGCAACAAATGGGTCGCCTTCAGGTAACACAGCTGATCCCGACGCTTTGGGTAGCCTTATGGCAAACCTTTTACAAGGTGGGCTTGGCACAGGGGCTCAACCACCAGAAGAACGATTCCGTACCCAATTAGAGCAGTTGGCAGCAATGGGCTTCGTCAATCGTGAGGCCAACATCCGCGCTCTGATAGCCTCGTTCGGAGATGTCAATGGTGCCATTGAGCGACTTCTGCAGTCTCAGTGATAAGTGACGACGACAGTTACTCACGTTTGGGGGTTGCTATATAGCCCAAAAGCAACCACTTTACACGTGGAGCGAACTCAGCGACATGACGATTTGCGGTCTCTCAATCTTGTTTCCAATATATAATGGTTAATGGAGCAATGTCGTTGGCACCGGTATCACTTCCCACCGTCGTGATTTCGGAGCCCAAAGAATTTTAACAAGGAACAGAAAAAGGCGCACGTCTCCCTTCGGTAGGCCGCACTAATATTTGGTGCAACCATCCACCTGTCGGGAACCGTACTGCGTTGTTTGGCACTAACTAAGGATGAAAAAATGCCAGGACAAAAATTACGCTAAAAAATAAAGCAACAAAATGAACTTGTACGGGAAGGAAAACTCGAAAATCGCCGAAGTAACTAAAAATGAGTGAAATGCAAAAACATAATTGAACATAAGCCTCTATATTTATACCGATTATTACAAGCGATATATAAATACATTAAGTAATTATGCTGCTATTATATTACCTTCAAATTGAACCGATTTTGCGGAGACTGATAGAACGTGCAAAAAAAATGATAAATATAGCTTATATAAGTAACACAGAGACATATATATATATATATATATATATATATATATATATATATATAACAAACACACAGAGCCAAATACACACACACACGCACGTAAAACCATATATCTGAACAGATTAACTGGTTGATACGATTGATCGAATGCTAGAAGTTGACTTAGTCAACGTCTGTGAAGCATTTAATAATACTACATGGCTACAATGAAGATCCACATTGATCGCTACTGATGATGAAGATAAAGCTTACTTCTGATGGTCATGCATATTGATATGAACAATAAGACTATTTAGACAGTGTCAATAACAAGTTCTATTATTATTATTATTATCAGCTTATAATTATTGCAATTACTATGATCAATTACGATTATTTCCTGACTGAGTCAAGTTCAGTTAAAGCTGTAGGGTTGTAAGATCTTGTCAGAGATTGGAGGCGTCCTTCAATCCTGCTGTACGCAGCTGTTGTGTATGTGACATTTTGTTGTAAGCCTTTATCACCAGTTTTTCCCGTCGAGAAAAACAACACCAAGACGAAGGGGTATTATCATCACCTTTTGTCTTGAGTGTGTTTATTTACTGGCACAATTTTGCTACGGTTCAGCGACGGCATATGAAGTGTACAACGCAACGCAACGAGATGTTCGAAAATGAATGCAGTCAATGATTGAGAACTGCTCGCGTGTAGTCTTTATTTCAGTAATACATATTAGCATCGCAACATCAAATAGTATAATCATAACAGTAAGTAAACGAATAGCGTTTGTATCGTTTTGGCTTTGCATGAACGTTCTATTTTCTTGTCTTGCTATGTTACACGCATGTATGATTTTACTTGGCGTCTTTTGAGACGTCACTGAATAACAAAGGACGTATTAGATACATGCATTTGTCTAGTTTTATTTTCTTTCAATATGAAAATGAACTCGGTCGTATTTATATTCATTCAACGATGGATTAATAGAGAGCAACGTAGGCTATCGTCGATTCATGTTGGCGATAGCTAGCAGGTCTACTTGTAGAAGCTAATAGTACTTTCCACCAATGCAACAAATCTTGCAGGAAATTCCACTTCCGACCACCCATTTCGTCCGTCTCTCTTCTCCGTATATGACCTTCCTAGCTTTCTCATACTAAGGAAACGAACACTCGTAGATCCCAGCTGATAATGTAAAAGTCGCAAAACTAGAGGCAGTAATAAGGTAAGAACGTGCAGACCTGTGGTGTGACCACTGATCAACGGAAAAACGCGGCGAAGAGCACGATATACGCCATAAAATATCGAAAAGACTCGTACACGATATACAAGAAAACTAAAAACATTTATAGATACTGGCAGTTCTTATTGACCCACGTATGGTGGGAGGGACAACATGATTACTATATTATTAAAAACAATAAAAAACGAACTCCGTCAAAATATTACTGGTAGTGATAATGAATAGACGATAAAAAGGACATCAAATAACGCAAACGAAATTGAAAGAAATAAGAATGAAAACATAGTAACAAGCATAGAGATGCGAGTGGCAACAAAGAAGATGAAGAGAAAATCTTATGTTGGTTATGGTCGAATAAACAACGTTGATGTTTTATATACGTAAATTACGTGTTATTCATCTGTAATATACATCGAAAAAAGTATCAGTAGCATTGAACACAATTATAATAATTCTGTCCTTACCGGCACATATAACTTCCATTAAATGATATAGTGAACGTTAACTCGTATGTCGTTGTCGTATACAGCTCGTCTTCGCCACTCCTGTTTAAATGCAGATGCTCTCATTCTTAAGATTCTTAGTCGTCCTGCATATAGCAACAAATACAAATCCACATCCAGAAACAAATTATCACAAACCCGCTTACCTTTCAATACATACGTCTGTTGTAAAATAACTGATGATTCACGTCTTTGGTTCCATTAGTCATCCTGGCATACCCCATCATATATATACATATATATATATATATATATATATATATAATGGTAACGATTGCCTGAACTAAAGAGAAATGTATATTTCTCTTTCTTCTCTCTCAGAAAAAAGTAATGTATTGTAGTACACAACATTGCCACTATCACAAAACTGCGATAGCATGGAATCTGTTGTATAACCTCGATATCAGAAATTAACACTTACTATTTTAAACAGTTACTGCATGCATTAACATTAAGTATTAACATTAAAACTAAGTAAGAAAAATTGAGAATTATCTGTCAGAATTATCTGTCAACAACTATCAGTTTAACTTCTCAATTTTTCATGTGCACATTTGAAAAACTAAATGTGATGAAAAGTGCCTTCGATGTGCACTGACGTATCAGGTAAGGTAATTTAAGTCAGAATATGTACTTTATTAGTTTATTGTTAAGCATTCAGGAATTACTAACTACAGCAAAATGTCACCTGGCAACTAGCAAATCAGCTAAGGTATTGAAGAGCACTCGAAAATTTCGATTTAAACAAGGGAAGTTCAAACGTACAAATATAGTTGAACTTTTAGAGTAACCGGAGGACTGGTGGTAACTTGATTAACTACTCCTCCAAGAACCATAGAGAATCCAGGCGTGCAAAGGGGGAAATATTGTAATGCAAGGATCTATTGTAACCCAGTTTATTTAATGAAAATGTTTACCATGAAATATACCAATCAGTGATAACTAGCACAAAATAAGATACTTTTCGTACTTCTAACTCTTTTTAACTCTTTCAACTAACTCATGTTTATTTATTAAATTATATTCATGTTTTGAACAACTAATTTTAAGATGCTCTTATTGAAACCTGTCATTCGTTAGTACATTAGCTAGCATATCGGAATATTTAAACCGGATATATCTTTATTTTTAGACTGGTAGTCGAACACGATCTCCAAGGTTCGTTGTCAACACGCATTTTACTCCACTGATACAAATATAGTTTACTGGCTACGTGCTAAAGGCTCTTGTGATTCTTTTGGCATTCAGCCATCATGTGATATAATTGCTAATCAAGCTAATATTGAGAAATCGAGTTAAGTTAGATTGAATAATGTACTAAAGTGGTGGCCAAATTAATAACCTTAATTAAATTAAGTGGTGTATGGTGGTCGCGACTAAATGTTTCCACTACTAAATATCTGTAAAGTTAACTATTCAGTTTCAGGTAAATAGGTAATATATCCATGCATATTCTTTAACGATTGATAATAAAGAGAACTCAAAATGCCACTATTAGCTCAACAATGCACACCCAAAATATAAGGATTGGTCCTGAAATTTTCTTGACGCAATTCTTGACATTCATGAACACGCTAGCTAACACTAAAACCAAATTTTTATCCTGGGCAGATAGTAGTTTTATCAATAACTTTGTTTCAGAAGAAAATGCTACAATTCACAAAGGATGGGCACGCTGGTTTTGAAATTGTATCCCTACGTCTATACAGAATCGCTCTAGATAGATTCAAACACTTTTGAGATATCGGCAAAAATTGCCTCTTTGTCATTTCGATTCGAATCAAACGTGCGAACAATGTTTTTGGCTTCGTAATGCTTGATGATAGGCATAGTATCGTTTTGATAGGTGTGGAAACGCTTCCTAAGTGATTCAATATTGTCGTCTGATCTTCCGCTACCTGCTTGTCCACGGCCCAGACAACGCTCCGTCGCAACCTGCCGACAAAATAAATAACATGTTATTTTGAACTGCAAGTTGAAATCACAGCTTCGTAGGCTCTAGAAACCCCGCTAGTTAACACATTTTTCATTTGTCACTTAATTCACTGAAAAAAGCCCAGATGCCGATTGAAGTTGAATAGATGTTGAATTCCTAATTAAAAAATTAGACACTAATACTTTCGTCAGTTCTTTGACCTTTAATTCTGCTAATCATAGCAGAAATGTCATTGTTAATAATAAAACTTGTATGAATTGTAGTTAATACAGGAGTTCTAGACACAAAATATATAGAATAGTTTTTATGACCTTCCACCGCTCCATAGGTACTGCGTGAGCGATCCTGACGTTAACAGAGCACTGGCCAGGCTGTGCAATTCACCATACGCGGTATTTGTCGATTTCAAGGCAGCCGTCAACTCCGTCCTAAAGATAAGATTATGCCCAGGCGGCAGAGGTAAATGTCCCTCTAAATGTGACGAGCCTTTTCGTTGTGATTCTATAGGAAAACCGAGTAACTATAGACGGTGAAGTGACCGAACTGCCTTTCACCCAATAACTGGCTTACCTCAGAGGCACAACCCAAGGCAGCTCTTATTTTCCGTCTTACTGAAGGGCTTACTGGATCAAATAGGAAAGCCCAACTCATCTTGTGTGCGGACGACCTGATGAGATATAAGATCGAACAGGTTTCAAGTGCAGCAAGATCTAGCCCGGCTCCACGCGGCAAACAGATTAGGAACTGACCGTAAATTTCACTGAGATGGTTCAGAAAAGACACAGGACGGCGGCCACTGACAGCTTGTATTTTGCCAGGTCGCCTCTTTTCTATGTAAACTGGTTTCCATCCTTGGGGTTGTTCCCTTCTGCAAACAGCAGAAGTTTCATTGCGCACGTTACCTAAATGATGCAAGAAGTCAATATTGACCGCATGGGCGATAAAATAGCCTTATCACTTGCACCTCGCAACTGCTCTCAGTTCGTTCGATGGCAAAGTAGTTCCGATCGCAAGGAGTGAGATACGTGTCATTTGGTAAAATCTTACAGCGGGAAACCTTGAACAATTAAACCTTGTCAAAGCGTCTTTCTTCAAAAAAGCATTGGGACTACACATAGTAACCCAAAATCACCTGGCGTATGTCCTAGCCGACTCGCCACTGCTGTCCAAGCGCTTACATCATCGCTTTGAACTGCCAGTAATGGAAGCTTTCAGGACAATTCTTAAGAACTGGGAGCCATTCGCGTAGATTGATTGGATTTTTTGGTCTCGGATGCGATAAGAAACAGCAGGTGGAAAGGGACGAACGAGGTGGTTAAGTAGATATGTCGCCACTTGCTTTGCCACAGACTTTAGCTAGGTTATACGAGCATGATGATGCGTATAAATGCTTTACATTCGAAGGAACTTCGAATAGATATCATGCGGTTCGTTGCACCTTAGTATTACCTTTAGAACATCTAGCACATTACTTTTTTTAATTAATTTTATAAATTAAAAAAAAAACTCATTTGACACAAACTGCTTTGAATGTACATATATTCTTTCTCTGATATTGGAATATTGTGTTGTCGGCTTATATATTTGAACTTTTTATGAAGTTCCCGGCTGCTAATAAAATTTTATTCTTATTTTCCATCAGGTTAAAATATCTTCTGTTATCAAAAAATTATAAACAGGAACCACCTTGCCAGTCTGTATAATCATTATAAGCGTTTTAGAGCAATTATGCACTCTATCCTCAAATCAACTTTAAAGATCTATCAAGATAAGTATTCTAATAAAATGTTTGTACGCATACCTCTTCACTGCAGGTAAGGAGGAGCACAAAGAGAACATCAGCTTTATCGCTCATTTGTTTTTCCCAACCCTCAAGGTTGTTCTGACTACGAGGAAAGCCATCGATGAGGAAACAATCTTTGCCTGACTCCTTCATAGCCTTTTCAATAAGCGAGCAGGTTATCTCGACCGGTACGATAGTTCCATTGCGTATATGACCTTCAATGAGTTCACCGTATGGCGAACCTGGTGTGTTTCGCTCTGCGCGAAGCAAGTCTCCAGCGGACAGATGAACAAAGTTGAATTTCTGTCGAAAGCCAAAATTCGAAATACTTATTGTACAATGACTGCTAAAAAAAAGTGTATTGCAAAACGTGTCAATTTTGCGCTTTATTATTATGGCCTTTACGTGGAATGACTTACTCGTAGCTGACTATGTTGCTTTCTTTGTATTGGCTACTCAACGGCTAAATAATGCTTCTACTGATAAACGTCCGCTAGAGACGCTGCCTATACGTCGCTTATTTTTGAAAAAAAACTAAGCTTTTCAAGTGCGTCTACTAAAATTCTAATTAATCTGAAAAAACTAAATATGTTGCTACTACGTTGAATGCATATCTTTAAGTCACTTTGTTTCAATAAGCAGATCCGTAAACACATCCATGTGAGGTACAATTTATTTCACTATCCAGACCAAAAAGGTAGATTCTAGGACTGAAAAATGGCGATTGGAGTATGCACGTAATGTATCTTCAAAGAACAGCTGAACAAAGACGTCTTTATACCACAAGAAATCTAGTATTTTCAGTATAACCAGCACTTGAGATAACTTTCTCAGAATGCGAGATGCAATAAAAAATTACAATCGTAAATATAATTTAGAAGACTCGAGTGGTCGCAAGATATATGCAAAATCGATAAAGAATTATGCCATTGCAGTATTTTGTTTGTAATACATACGTTGACAATTTTTTCACATTGAGTTCCCTTGCCGGAGCCGGGTGGGCCAAGAACGAAAACAACCTTTGGTTTGTTAGCCATCGCGGTAACGAGCGTGCGTTCTTGATTTAGGATACTATCCTCAGATCTGTCCAGGCCCAGTACATCTGGCGTCCGAAGCAGTCGATCCCTTTTTATGGACACCCGAACTGGCTGGAATGCTTTTCTGGAATTGCCCAAAGGTCGCAATTCTGTTTCATTCGCTAATCAGAAGTGCCCATGCCTGTTTGCTCGTACCAGACATACTCATACTATAAACTAGTATTATCGGCACCAAATTATAGCCTACAGCTAGATTCTATCGTCCACTGTCTTTCCTATCGTGTAGCTTAATTGTTTATGTCATAAGTAATGGAATGTCCACCTAAACCGCCTTTATCAGGACGCATGACTTACATCGTTCTCATCGGGTATAAAGAGTACAAGCAGAACACTTTCCTGAGAGTTCCATGCCGCTCTTTTATGTATAAATGATCTGAATTAAATTAACATACTAGAAAAATGTATGTTTTGCACCGAGTATATTTTTCAACTACATATAGAACGCTGTCTTTTAAACAAGTAAATATTCACAATGCTACATATTTTATTTTTATACAGTACAAATTTACAATAGTTATTACATCCCTTATTTCCTTCAGGCATTACGTCCATGAACTTCCTTGGTGGATCCTAGAAACCATACTTTTGTTGCGTTTCTCGCTTGGTCATTTTATTGACGCTCCATTGGTTTTTAAGTTCATTCTCACGTGCTTTTGCCATAAAAGCGAGATGTGTAATATGATGTTTAGACTTATGCCGCCGTGTCGGCTCGTTCTCTGTGGGCGGCGGGGTTTTGTCCTCAATCGTGATATTCTTCACAAGGTTCGACCTGGCTTCCACCGTGAAGTCAGCAGCGTCAATTGTGAACATTTCGATCTTTTCTTCACGACGGCCGCGCAATTGAAGAAGCGCCTCTGGTGGAAGATCATTTGACGCTAATGACACTAACCCAGGTTCTGGATAAGCTGCCGGAACTGACGGCTGCAGCATGGTTTCATAGGGTTCATGTTCTTGCTCACTAACCGATATTTTCGAAGGACCAATTATCTCTGGACTAACGCCACGTTTATTACGTGGTACCAAGTCCTCTTTCTTAAGCAGGTCCTTAATTTGGTCATCAGATAATTTCGGTTCCTCAAAGCTGAAGAAGCTGTTGCTCGAAGAACCAGCTCCATGAGCATCATCATTGTCATCATTAGAACTGGTCTGGTGAACTTTTTTTTTCGGATCAGCCGTTTCCGATTTAGACGAGGCCGGTCGTTTTCCTAACGATTGGGGCATTAGCCGCGCTAGAGAAGTTTTACTGTCGACCGGCATTTTGAAGGCAGCGGGCTTGGGCAAGAGAGCAATAAGGCCAGACCCAGCAGCAGTCCTTAATAATTTCGGCTTCGGTTTTTCCTCTACGTTGTAATCATCATCATCTTTAAAATCCGACAGTTTTGGCAACACGATTTGACGTTTTTTAGACTTTGTAGGCTTTAGAGAAATAATGTCAGAAACGTCTTCCTCAACCGCCTCCGTTGGCTTAGGCACCGGCAAATTGGCAAATAGGGCTTCGGGAAACTCGGGCGCGTGTTCGCTTAGCACAAATTCGTCTTCGTCTTCAATGCTGTCAACCCCGAAAATCTGAGAATTTCGCACATTCTCTGACGCTCTTTTTTCGCTTGTAGAAGCTCTATCCGGGTGTTTCATAAGAGGAACGGCCGGCCCAGCACCAGCGGTTTGTGCGATCTCCGCATCGCTTTCACTGGAATCATCGCTATCAGACGCATACCCTGCCAACGCGGCGAGAGACATCGCTGCAATGTGTCATAATATAATAAAAGTACCAGCCTAATGAAGACTATAGCAAAAAAGCATGTCGCCAATTCACTGCTCCTGGGGTTTTGTCTACCAATGTAAATTTGTAGAACTGAATATTCGAAAATAAATTATTCGACTAAGAGAGTAGGTATTTGCACACGCTTGAGCAGACACAACATCTGATCACTGAGTCTAGTAGAACACATCTTGCTCGTCACAGGATGTTTTGAGAGAGATAAAGCTTCGCTAGTGATCTTTCCAAGCAAATATCGTTTCGAAGGTTCGCGATACCACAATACAGGCCATACACAATATATGTTCGGAAAAGTGCGGTATGTAAACGTCTACTTTACTTTGATAACAGTAACATAATTTCCCAACAGAATATATTTTATAATGGAGGTTGCATAAACATTCATATATATGAACACTGTGGTTTTTCCTGTCTTAGGCACTATCAGTGTTTCTTTCGAGAAAGATTCGAGAAGTTTACTTCACGACAGGAGGCGATGAAACAGAACGCTAGGTAGGTACAAAGTGAAGAAGTGTTGCAAAAAATCTGGGACGAAAATATGTGACAAGCGTATCCAGTAGTAAATACCCTACAGTTAGCCCTATAAAACCCGTCGATTATTTAATTAGTTTTGTAAACCACAAACACCATGACACTTAATTAATACCTGTCGATTCCCTGTTGACTATTGAAACTGGCAATTCTGCTGACTGGCGGATTGACGATACGCTGCGATAATACAAATGCCGTTGCTGTAGCTGACGCTCGAACGATAACTGCGGCGGGAACAGCCGCAAAGACTTTAGGACAACAGACAATCATCCATTCATCGGAAGAGCCTCTGAGCCTTTTCTGAACGAAAAATCGGTAACAGGCACACAATTCAAATTCTTGCTGTGTTCCCGCATAAATATAGTGCACATGCACCACTCAAACATAAGTATTGATAGCACAGTATCATTAATAAATGCTGCGTTCGGCTCAAACTTGAACATGATACATCCCTGTCATGCACATAATTTGCTGTTCGCTTACATTGCCGTTTAAGATTAAACGTTTTGGTCATGTCGAGGACCGATCGCGCATCCGGTTTCGAATCGTCGGCTGTATTTGTATGTAAACAACACATCTACCGTGACATCCCGCTGACGTGTTTCGACAGACAAAGAGTTTCCAGAACGCCGGCAATCAGATAAATCGTAGCATGACTGTTGGGTAGATCGTAGAGAAAAAATGATGGCGGCGCGATTCGTAGCTGCATTTGGCCTAACTTTGGCTTGTTCTGCGACGCGGGTACAAGCTTCTGAAGACAACCTTCAGATAACGCGCGTACGAGGGATCTCTCTTGAAAGTAAGTTTTTGTTTCGTTTTGTCAGTACAAATTGGTAATATAAAACAGTATGAATAGTATTTCTACTGCTGATTATCTAGTTGCTACAGTTTGGGAAACTCAGGTTGTCATGAAGTAGTTTTAGCAAAAAGAAAAATCATTCCTGTCTAGATGTTATACTCGTGAGTTCGGAATGATCGTGAAGATTAAATAAAGCCCACAGTATAAAAAATTGCTGTAAACAATCTTGTTGATTTGTTACAGCTAATTCACACGAAGATGTCGCCTACAACGAAAAAAATATTAGGTAAATTGATCGGTTTATTAAATATTGATAGTTGGTGGTTTTTTTACAATGGTTACAATTTTCGTCTATATAATTATTTTCAGTGAAGGCTCTGTACGATCCGTTGAAGGATTTTCAATGTCTGGATGGATCGATGAAGCTACCGTTTTCATACGTTAATGATGATTATTGCGACTGTCCCGATGGTTCAGACGAGCCAGGAACGGCAGCATGTTCTCGTGGGAAATTCCACTGTGTGAACTTAATGCATTCTCCACTCGACATACCGTCATCAAGAGTCAATGATGGCCTTTGTGGTACGAAATTGATATACTTTAAATTAATACTGGTAAACTCTGTGGCACTGCCTCAGTCAGCAACATGATAAAACACGGATACCACAACCGAGAGTTTGCTAGCTTGGAACCCAATATTCATACACACATTCACACGTTTTACATAAACCATGCAGAAAGCTTATGGCTAGAAGGGTATTGAAGAATGAGGTGATTTCAGTGTCGCACGTATACCTATTGAATTTGTCGTTCGCCATGACGGAAACGCTCGCACCTGACATGCGATTCATTGGGACATGTCATTGTAGCAGAATAGCTCTCAGGTTATCGATAAATGTCTCGGTCATAGTTTAGTGGTAAAGTGTCTTTCTGTTAAACGAAGGGACAGGTGGTGGTATTGGTATAAATACACATTGTTTCGCCCTGAGAGTTACCCATCTAAAACAATGAATGTATATTCGAAATACTTAGATCATTGGTAGGACGCTGCATCTTGTAGTAGTACGCAATCAGACGCAGGAGAAGTACTTGTAAGGCAACCAATAAACAGAGCGTGTCACTTTTTTTTCTGCTTACTTGTAGGACACACACGAAAGTACACACAAATCAATACTACATCTATGTTATGATTTTTTCAGATTGTTGCGATGGAAGTGACGAATATGCTTCCGTACTGCCCTGTCCGAACACCTGTGAGGAGTTGGGTCGAGTTGCTCGGGAAGCAGCCAAGCGACGGGAAGAACTTCTCAGCCAGGGAGGACAGCTCCGACGGAGCATGGTTGAACAAGGAAAGCTTAAGGTGAGCGGTGGCGAAGTCTTCTGTGGCAACATTAAGTGACATGATTTACTCGTCGTATTTTCCTGTGTGACGTTTTTGTATTGTATTGAACTTGGTTTTGATGTGATTTGTGTATTATTTGTCTCTCCACAGGTTGTCGAGGCCAAGCAGAAAGTAAGTGAGTTGAAGGGCCGCGTGGAAGATGCTAAGAAAGAGCGCGACGACAAAGACCAGGCCCGGAAAGATGCAGAGGAGTTAGAGCGTAAAATGCTCGATGTGGAAGCTGAACAAAAAAAGGAGCGGGAGCAAAGCAATAAAGATGAAGCAGGTTTGTGGGATTGATTTTTTAAAGGTTATTTTGCTGTCAATAGAAACTAAAGTAAAATCCTAAAATTTTCATGTGGCAAAGTGTAACTATGTATTAAGTATCGCTGATTGGCTATTAAGATGGCAGCCTTACATAATGCATTTGTCAAATTTAACTGCGTTCCAGCTACGAAAGGTTAGTTGAGCTAATTCATTGTTGCTCATTGCAGACAAGGCCGAAGTGGCAGGCTACATTGAAGAGGACAAGAAGCGTGCCAAGGAAACATTCCAAGAGCTGGATGTGAACGAAGACGGTCTCGTGACCTTCCATGAAATCAGGGCACGCCGTCAGTTCGACCAGGACAAAAATGGTGAAGTTTCGGAAGAAGAAGCTAAGGTATTTAATCATACTCTCAATCAATAAATCATACGATATCAATCGCGTTCTGATTAAAAAATGACAAAAACGCAGGGGATACACCGCATTATATTGTACCCCTTTTGTTTTTTCCTTAAGTAATTCACGTTTCAAGTTCAAATTGTACTTTATTCGGAATATACTTCACTAATTCTAGCTTTCCTGAATACTGAATTTATGTCCCATCTACACTTACCCTTTTTATATGTAGTTCTTCCTCGCCTACCTTGAAGAAGTGGATGTTGATGAGTTTGCTTCTACGGCTTGGCCCCTCATTAAGCCTGTCTGGCTGCTCGATAAACAAACACGAGATGCTGATAAGTCAGCTTCTACTCTGGTACATGATTCTATTTTGACGCCCACGTCCGCTGATAAAGAAGACGACCTTGAAGAGTTCGATCAGATTGCTGAGGAAGGCGACGACGACAGCGATGACAGTGGAGACCATGAGCAAGTTCCTCCTGAATTTCCGCCAGTTGAAAAGGAAGGCTCTGAGGATGACACCAGTAAACAGGAGGAACGTGACCCAGCTGTAAAAGCGGCGGTTGACGCTGCTGATAAGGCACGGGCAGAGTATCATGATGCAGAACAAAGATACAAAGACATGGAGCAGGAACTTGAGTAAGTTTCTTTTTTTGTGCATAACCTTAGCGATATTTTGATGTTATAGCTTTAAAAGGCTTCGTTTTTGTTGTGTTACTGTCGATAGCCTGTATCATTGAGGGAAACATAACCTTAGTGTAGTCCCAAGGCCACCAGTGATATCACATTTTTCTGGTTTTTGGTTGCTTGGTGTGTTTTAAGAACAAAACTGTTGTCTTCTTATTATCATTAAATAGATTACTTCTAATTACATTCAATTTTAGGTATTTACAGTATGCTAACTCCAGGTTTTCGTAGTTTTTCAGTAGTTTGGTAGATAAGGATGGTTTAGGAACGGTGTCTCATGTTATTCTATAACAGGAAGATAATGGGATAGTAACTAAGATATACTTATGACCATGTTTATTTGTATATCTTAATAACGCATGTATCACTCGAAAAATTGTATAACAAAATAAATATTCACAACCTTACCTGTAAAACAAACCCAAATAGTCACTAAGCCTCAGTGACTTCTTTCCAAGAACTTGTTCAATGGTTGACGGTCGTTTTTTCTTTTTCGAGTTATACTACGAGCACCAAACCGGGTACAAACACATAAGAAACGGTCCATACGAGTAATAATGAATCATAGGTTGGGCTTTTACGTTAATCATCATAGCCACTTTCGAATTATTATACTTTTACACTGTTTGGACGAATCGATTTGATAGAAGCCTTTATTTATTTATACAATTAATGAATTTATGACTAACTTTAGTACAATATACTGTTGTATTTACGCGTAATCCATGAATGGTGACTTCGATATTGCGGACGTGATAACTTTGTGATTACAGGAAGTACGAGCAGATTATGAACGGTGATTTTGGTGACGAATCGGAGTTTGTTCCATTACGTGGCGAATGTTTCGAGCTTACAGAGAAAGAGTACATATATAAGCTTTGCCCCTTCGATCGCTGCAGTCAGCGACCTAAAGATGGAGGTTCGGAAACGGCTCTTGGCCGCTATGTACACTGGGATCAAAGAGACGGCAATAAATACGCGGCCATGAAATTTGAAGGCGGTAAGTTGACCTCTATATAGGCGAATTACTCAAACGCCCCGACATTTTGTTTATCCAAATATCTACTTATTTCTTTTTTTTTTTTAATGAATAATCGTTAATTCTTTCAGAAATGGATCTCATCATATATGAAGCCATGAACGTCTGACGTACAATACTAATAGATTTATATTTTATACGGAGACATTGTTTTCGCATTTTACTTTCAAAAGGAAGACAAATGAACTAAAACGCTTAACACACATTTATGTTGATTATCTATACTGATAACTAAGGCAATAATCATAAACAGCCAGTAAATAAGCTAAAATTAGATATCATCACTTTTGATAAAAATGCGTTTTCGAATTATTTTGTTAGTAATATTATAATATTTCAACCATCTGCTGCTCTTTTTTCTGTGCAGGTACTGGCTGCTGGAATGGCCCATCGCGTTCGACCGTTGTCATCATGCAGTGCGGCCTTTCGAATCAGCTCGTGTCTGCAAGTGAACCTTCTCGGTGTGAGTATCAGTTCGAATTCTCAACTCCGGCTGCTTGTACGACCGGCATGCTTACTGCCAACCAACAGAGTCACCATTCGGCTGGAACCGAACAGGCAAACTCAGCTAACGACGATTTGGACCACGACGAGCTCTAATCGCAAGAAGACAGAACGTGCAAGTGCTCAGTTGCTGACAGTGAAACCATCAGACGACGCCTAAAGAAGGCCCGGTTATCTGAGGGGTCTTAAAAAACCACAGACAATGTCCGATACGAAACACTACCACTGACCTGCTTTTTCACAAATGCACACCAGGGTTTACTGTTGGTCGTCTTTCCTTTGTTATTTGCTACGAATAGAATAACGAAAACGATACTGACGAGTGTAGTAAATGAGTTCGTTGTACTTGAGGAATGAGATGAATGCGAACGACGTCAGATGTGTTAATATGAAGCATTTGGTCATTCGTTTTCGGTTCCCAGTATTAGTATATTAATTCGAATATACTATTAAGTAATGTAAAGCTTAAGTTATTGCCTTCCAAGGAAGTCACATTGACGCATGTGCATGTATTACCGTTTTGTCAGGATAATCGGAGGTGGTGAAAAATTTTCAGTAGAAAGGGAATAAGCTTTTACGCTCGAAAAGATATACAACAGGAGATACTTCGAAGACAGGATTCATCATTTAACGTTTTTATTTTGGCCTTCATTGTTCGTATCTTTGACATACTTACTTTTCCAATAAAAAGTATATATAAATAGCCTGCGTGATGCCTAAGTGTGAAATTACAGAGCCACGCAATTAGATTAAGGGTATGTAAAGTTACAAGGCCACGCGACTAGATTAAGGGAATGTGTATGTGAACTTTCTGCTTTGAATATACGAATACAGCAAGTAAATGACGGGTAAGAATGAATGTTTGAACTGACGAGAAGCATCTTCATTTATTTTGATACTGGATTTGGTAATATTAAGAAAGCTCATTATAAGAAGTATACATATGTACTTTAATAGGTCAACATAAAAAAATAGGTCATGAGCATTACTTTACAGGTTCTGACCTAAATAAGGTTCTTATATTATTCCGTTTATTCTTTCTATAGATAATCGGACGTTTATCATTCTACTTGGAGCTGTGAGACGAGCTTGAGCAGAATACTCATGATATTTGATCAACTGCGAGGTCTGCTAGAGATAATTAGCACTGATGACTCTTTTTAGACTATAGTTTATATATCCCCGGGCTAGCTTAGTGGGAGACGTAATTGTTTACTAATTTTAGAGACACGTTGTGGTCTAGGCTTAAACTTGGGTATAGATAGACTTCGTTTCGTGCTTGAAGCCAGTCGTCTGTTGGAATGCCTAACAGCGGTACCGGACGTAATACTCGAAACATAGAGGCTATACTGTACACAAAGGCTTCTCCCGTTGACAGATATCTATTTATAACAAACAATCGAGAGACCTTAATATAAGAATGGGTATGCGCCCTTTGCCTAGGTATCTTCCTACCTAAGGTACATTTCCAGTGCACTTGTTTGCATTAAAGGATACGAGAAAACGATAATATGTTGGTAGTGATGTGTAATGTGAAACTAAAAACGCGTATTGATTAGGTCTAAATAAAACAAGTTCAATTTATCAACATTGTGAAAGCACTCCCTACATATCGGGAACGTGTGTACAACCTAACAATTAGATACATATAACAGACTCAATGCCTCTGCTCATAAGCGTATTTACGTTCGACGTCAACTAAGACAGCCCACGCTTGGTCCTTGTCTATGGCCAACTTCTTTTAGGGTCGTCAGCATCGCCTCTACTCATAAGCGTATTTACGTTCGACGTCAACTAAGACAGCCCACGCTTGGTCCTTGTCTATGGCCAACTTCTTTTAGGGTCGTCAGCATCAACAGGAGCCCCATGTCAACCGTTGAAGGTGGTCCATTTTTCGTGTTGTCGGCTTCACATAACCTAAGACTTGGAGTTCGCGGAGAGCACGAAGAAACTCCGCGATTGACACTTCCGAATCATCCTCCCTGACAGACTAATATTACCAGATAAATGGCCATTAAAACAAGCGATTAGTTAAATTGATCATACATCACAACGACAACTCACAGTTTATCTTTAAATACTTTATTTAATTTTGTGTGTTTAAATGTGATTTAAATGTGTTCAGCAGTAGCTCGTCGTAGTCTTCTCGGTGTTACTGCGGATTTTAGCTGTTATTCGGATGGTCATAAATAAAGAAGAAGGAAGAATAAAGTTGTTAACACAGACTTTCATGTGATGCCACAGTGCTGTTATAGCAATAGAAACAAACGATCAACTATGACGTTTAAAAATTATTCAACTCTTTGTTGACTTGCAACGCAGACATTACCTGGTAACTCAGCAGCATGTCGTAAACGTTTATCATTTTCCCACACTCAAGATGGAGCTTGTATACGATGCTAATAGGTGGTAAACAGGCTGATGCTTCAGCTGATTTTACTCTACAACAATGACATGATAGAACACTAGACGGGGTTGCCAGAGCTCGATTCAAGGTGGTACGTAGCGTTGGGGCAAACATTGCACGAAGTTCTGATACATTCCCTTAACAAATGAATATATATAAAAATTACTCTCAATCCGGATATATGCATATAACACAACACAATATATAACAGTACTTAAATATGGCAAAATTATTAAAATAGAGGTTGAGGCTTTTTTGAATTATTTCCAAATCAAATGGACGTTCACGCTGAGATCACTAGATTTAGATAAATTTGCTAATTGCTTCCTTAGAAAAAAACAAAAACGTCTAGTGGAGTCGTTAGCGGAACGAAACGTATCTTAGTGAACTGGTATTCGTAGAAACCTTTAGTCACCTTGTTATCTCGGCGTTGATTAACCAAGGTTGCCGAAAAAATAATTTAATTTCTGTCTTTGAAGGTAGTTTACAATACTAACATTTCCTTTTACTGAAATTTACGATTGGTTAATCCATCTATATGTAATTCTTTCATACGATCTATTTTTTAATTTAACATAAGCATACTCTATAGTGTGCATTTTTCTAGGATTTCAAAAGATTTTTTCTGCGGATATTGATCTGGAAAATATATTTGAAAAAAAAACTGTAATTTTTATAAAAAGCTGTAAAGTAGGTAAGTCCGAAGTAAAATATCATCGTCTAAAACACGCCCAAGCTTATTTTTTACCAATTCTCTATTTAGTTTTGTATCGGGAAGTTAGCAATGTTAAGTTAGTTTTAAAAGCCTTTTACGGTTTCTATACTGTTCGAATCGATGCATTCGTACCGATATAAATATGTTCAGCGTGAGGCAAATCTGCAAGCGTCAGCACATTTTTCGCTTGGTCTTTTAGGAAGCTGATGATATCTTCGCGTATTAGGTCAAGTTTTGTCGTGCGTTTTTTCCTTGCGCTTTCCAACATCGCTTGTTTCCATTCGGACCTTCGAAACACAGTAGAACCATTAATCAATCAACAACTAATTATTATATACGCTTAGAGAAAAATTTAATAATCTTTGCTTACTAAATCTTTTTAATTTTTCGTCCGGCACTGTAAGACGGCTGGCTCCCATACCGATACGAAGTGTGTCGACGCCTGGATTCGAACTTATACCACAACCTGCCTTTAAACATTACAAGCAAACATCTATACAAGAGTTTATCGCCAGCACAGGTTTTAACTACTGTACGATTCTTTAAAAGGTTTTTTAAATGATCGACGGAATCGCTATTTATTATTACGCTGCCTGATATGAGAGAGAAAAGTGTTGTTGCTTTTCAAGACGAAAAATGTATGATAATTACAATAATATCCGAATTACAATCGATCCTCTATTCAAATTTTTTGTTTTGTTCATCCTTGCTATTGCTCAACTAACCTCGAAGTGAACTGTTTTGAGTCGTTTTCCGCTGCCTCTGACAAATTCTCGTCGAGACCATCTTGTCCGAGGCAATCGCAAAACCCTCTAAGCTTGTCGGCAATTTCTCCACTCTTACGCGGTGCCACATGCTCCTATGACAGAAACCGTGATAAAAGAACACTAGTTTAGATCAGCAACAACTATGGTAGTTGAACCGCACATTGAGAGGGGAGCGTATTTTAACAATTTCAGTAGGTTAATACGGAAGTTCGTACAGAACATCGGATAAGGCTCTTTACAGTATGAAAACGGTTCAGAATAGTAGATAACTAAAGATTTGTCGACGCAGCACACAGGAACTTTTTCAAATATTAGATAACTATTTTTTTTATAGTACTTACAACAAAAGTTTTTCGGTGTTCTACACATACTCATTCAACCATCAGTTGTTAATATTACTATACATAGGTTAATTTTTTCATAATTCACCCTTGGTCAAAACAAGTTTGTCAGCGTACATTGTAAAATAGTACAGCAGCACTGGCAATTGAGGATTACTAAAAATATACTAAATAATTAAAATATGACTGGACACAAACCTGAAGCCTCTGCCGAAGCTCGTTAGCGGATAGAAGCCGAATAACTTGTTCAGTTTTACGAAAAATAGCTGAGTCAACAAAGAACTTCTTCTGTAAGCTTAAGAAACAGTTCTTGAAGATCCCTGGTCGTAGACCCGCCAGACTCACCAGGACATTAGCAAGATTCTCACGCAGAGAGTCGTTGTCGCTGTTCAGCAACATAGCTTTATCTATTTCATGATCTGAAACAATGCAAAAGATGTTTGTATTACCTGCCATATGATGAAAATGACGCATGTAGTACGAAAACGTATGCGGTGTTAACCCAGATGCTTATTATGAAAGAACTGCAAAAAAAAGTACACCATTGAAGTAAGAGAAAAATATAAAGTATCGTATCTGCTGTTGTTAATCAACTTCACAAAATCACTTCATGATGAAATAATGCATACATCAGTTCTTTTATTACCCGGACCGCCCTAAATGAAAACTAGGATCATACCAGTTCCCGGGTTGCACATAGAGTATATCGTCTTAGGGTCCACTTTCTCCAGGTGAATTGTCAGAGCTACCCGGAGGATATGCAGCATTGTCTTCAGGGAAAAATCATGGTAGAGAACAAAGTCGGTCATCCAGTTGAATAGCTTAGGGAATAGAATAAATGGAAAATGAATACAAGTTCCACACGTTGTGGTAGTACTGCAAGTTTGAATTAATAACATTTTAACAATTGCTACCAATGAATTAACAATATTTCGATATGAACATGCTATATTTAAGTGGTGTTGCCGAGGGCTTATTACTATGTTACTAATATATATGTTAAACATACTACCGCATGTACCTTAGAATATGCTGAAATCGCGATTAGTAAGGAAAAGCTACGTTATCATATGTCCTTTGAAATTATATGAAATATTGTAAAACCCTGTACTCATACCTGCCTGTACAATAACTTTCTGTGTGAATTACTAAAAAGAGAAATCCTTGATATGACACAATAATCATTAACTGAAAAATATGGTTACATACGTAGCGCTTTAATATAGTGCATAGTTTACTTACCAACTACGACACCGCGAGTTAGAATAAGCATGTGCTATGAAATAATACCCTATAGCTGCTGATGCTCGATCATCTTTTATTACTCCGCGATTTACTCTATAATAGTGTATATGACTTCACTGACGATTCTTCTCATACATATTCAACACTAACTTCAAAGGTGTAAGCCTTACGAAAGAGACGGATATATAGAGCTACCAAAGAGTGTCGGCTTTTGGCTCAGTGGGCAAGGCATTTGAAGGAATCTTACCTCTGGCTCCAGTTTAAAAGGAAAATCTCTATTGAGGACGAGTAGATCAAAGATCCCATTGAGCGTTTCTTCAACGGGAGGTGAAGAAAACGACCGGATAAAAAGGTTTGAAGCACATCGTAAACTTAGTATCTTGTGAATATGCTGCGCCGTCGACGAAATGCCTGCAAAACAAGCACCCGAAACATGGTCATTGACTATGCTCGGATTCAACTCTGTGCATATGTCCTATATATATACTTTATTTAAAGAAACAAAAAAATAATGTGATAGAAAAATTCCTTTTGGCAATCCAGTACACGCACATTACAATGTGGCGATAGACATCCATCAGTACACACACATGTACATACACATTATTAGAAATATTTATGTCCGTAGACTGAGATAAAGCCTATCATTTAATATAGCTTTAGGAACTTATTAATTGTAATTGTTAAGAAAGACATGATGTCATAGTACACTAGTATAGGTCCAAAGCGTGAGTAGTTAAAGATACTAAACGCGGTAAACATACCGAATACAAGACAGGTATCCATCTCTTCGAGGTGAGTTTTCAGAATCTGGGAAAGGTCCTCAAGGATTGTAGTTTTTACCGAAGTTACGTCTTCAATAATTATAATAAACTTTTTTGCGCCCAGACGAAATTTCGAAGCTGCAAACGATTTTGTCATTTTAATGGACGAGAATTGAATGTCAACACTGTGTAGAATATAGAAAATTATTAAACAAGTAATATTGTTCAAAAATCCGCTGGCAATAGTTTTTCGGTCCTCCCAAAGTTTGACCGATTCAACGTTTTTCTTTATCTACATGCATTTATCATATTATTGTATAACGCACTTTTCCTTTTCCTGGGACTTCCACATGTCATCCCTGGTTGCTCACAAGCAACGAGCTTATATATTTGGACCAAGTTCTCAAAGCTGATTAACGCCCTTTTGATTTTCGGCTCATCGTCGAGGTTAAGCACAGCTATGAATTCATTAAACATTTTTTGAAGGATTCCAGAAAGCGAAGTGCAATCGACAGGCGACAGACGACAAATCAAAGGCGTGACTTTGTGTAGCTGATTCGAGAGCTCACCAAAGACACCTGCAATTTATCAATCAATTAACATCATGTTCGAATAAACACGAAGAAAACATTCAATAATTTGATCAAATCTATACCCAAAATTAAGTCTTTGACAAATATTTAACTAACTGTCAAGAATTTTTCCTCTTTAATGCCAAGGTTGTACGCCACTTATAATCGTGCATTTCTCGTTGTGCATTCTAAATAACAGCTCGGAATGTGAAGACGTCAAGTAGTTGGTTTACAAGTCGTTTCCAGCTATGAGTTGGTTAGTTAGAGATCGACCCACCGGAATGGTCGGAAACGCTGGAGCCAAGTCGAATCATGGCAGTTGGTATGTTCTCCTGCTTCTGGTCACATCCGCTTGAAAAGAATTGCAAAACAGATCTAATCAACTGCTCGTGCTTTTCAACATGATATGCCGTCAACTGTAACAGTCGAAAAAAGATAAGGTTCATTTATAGTTTCTATAATCATTACAGTTCGTCTGACCCTATCCGAGCCGTTTAAGATTACCCATGTCTAAATAAAACCGTCAAAACAAAGGGAAAATGGTGTACCTTTTATATAGTGTACACATAATAACGGACACTTCTTCTTATAGGAGTCCAGTGTAAACGGTAGAATGATCATGCAGCAATAAGCAGTCTTTCTAAAAAAGCTTTCCATGTGAAGTGACTAATAGAGAAATTTTTTGTCGTTGTCCAACAAACCAAACATTTGGCAGGAAACTATCTCCATACTAAATGAGCATGAATTAACTAGCAGATTATTGCTCAATGGTAAATTACTGTTTGTTTATTTTATGTAAGTGGTATAGCTGTCCACAGTGATAAATATTTCATTTTTATTTATCGCATAGTGACTAAATATGTATCATTGTAGTCTTAGAGCGTCTCCAACATTCTTACAGACATCCCACTGAATCGACTTTGAGAAAACAGGCTCATCATTAAGACATTTAATGTAGTGTCAAAGTACCCTGAAAAAAATTGAGTACAGAAAATAAATGTTGCAAGTATTAGAAAGTCGTGTATATTAAGGCATTTTTGAGTGTGTCTATAATTGTGTTATTCAAGGATTTGGTTTCCCATGTTCGCTTCCAATACCATGGGACATCTTCACAAGTATCAAAGCGAATAATGGTATCCTCAGAGCGCCTCAGAGATCAATGGCCATGCCTACCTCAAGTGCGTAAAGATCACTAACAACTAATAACTAGTTTTTTAGTGAATTTACCTTTTGTTCCAAGTTTTGCCAAATTTGGGAATATTTCGAAATGGGCCCCTTCTTTGGCCTGCTTGGTTTACGAACATGGCACGACTGGGAAATCAGAGGTGTGTCCATTCTGAAATTTCATAAAATAATTGTTTCAATAACTCAACTGTTTAAAACTTGTTAATGTGGATTCTTACTTCTCTGCTTATTTAAATGCCTATAGAATTGACTTCCTCGTTCAGTCCTCCATGGATTATAGGCGTGCTACTACTGTACGAGATTCATATGCGAAATTTAAATAGCATCAAGCATGGAGAACGTAACTAGTTACTATTATTTAAGAAGTTTACGTTAACCGTAAAAATAATTCGAATTTAATTAATGTATTTTAAAGTTGACATACATAAGTTAAAGTGGCTTAAAACTTCTTAGGTTAATTATATTGAGTATAGTAAAAAATAAAGCTGGATAGATTAAGTTTGTAAAGATAATCTATAGCTTAACTTACTTGACGGTAATCCTTGTCAGTTGGTTACAAACTATTTTGTTTACTATTCATTACATCAATCGCCCGCCAAAGCACCTTTTACTCGGGTGGCATAGACACTTCATAGAAACATTTAAAATAAGAATAATGGAAGTTTCATTCAGTGAAGACAGGCTCTGCGCACTGGATGTGTTATAGAACCCTGACCGTACTTTTTTTTATTACCTAGTTTTAATTTATAGGACAAAGTGTAAGTTTTATTTCGGACGTAAAAAATACCGATAAATTATAGCAGCAAGAGCGGTGGACGATGCAGAGCTCGTAAGTGGTTTTTATGTCAGGCAATAAAGTTCGTCTGCGACTGTGTTTGACTGGTGATAAAATTACGTAGAGAGAGAGAAAGGAAAAAATCAACGTGCTAAGGTGACGTTTCGCACTCTTTACATATGTACGGCCCTCACTTAATCCGATCCATCAGCATGCATTCAGTTGTACTAGGGTAGCCATGTGACTGCTCCGGTAAATGAACCCAATACCTTGATGTTGTATCTCTAAGGAAAAAAACACTATTGTCTTATATCTTAAAAGGTGTGTGAATATTGTGTTCAACTTTAGCAGTTCATCAGAAAATAACAAACAGTAAAGTTTTTGCTACGAACAAGAGCGCTCCTTACTGTGTGATGGCGACTTCTTCAGAGGAAGTATGCAAAGCGTCATTTTATCAGGAAGATGATGTTCAGGAGATTTCAGCGCAGCTTCATGATCAGGTGTGTTAAGTGACAATCTTCGAGTGTCAGGTTTTAAGACACTAAAAATACGAGCCCAAACAAGCGCCCATTTTTCTTGTCACCTCAATGACTAACAGCTGACCGAATTAAGTGTATCAATGAACCCTTTAAAAAAGAGCAAGAGAGAAAATGGCAAAGATGACGAAATGAAAAACGGACGACTATTATTAACATAATATCACAACACACATTTTTTACCTTTTAAATATGTGTTTTACGTTTAGCCAACATGTAGGTAGTTATGAGTTATCCAGGTCCCAACCAAAGGGGGGCAACTATTGAGTAGAGATCCTTTTCTTGACTAACATTTGTTACACATTAAAATAATGATTTGTTAGACCAGGATTCGATCTAGCCCCTTAGGCTAATTAATGTTATTTGAATTAAGTAGTTAAGTTAAGGAAGTAAAAATTAATGTTAATTGAAATAAATAAATGTATAGATATTCAGTTATATCCTTTTTGATATTGTCTCTTTTCATTTTTATACAAAATGTTACATAAATATAAGAATCACCACCCCAACTCAATCATAATAATCTAATCGTCGTAGCCTAACTTTGGCTTTATGCTTATTAAACTCAGAATTAATCCTCTAGGAGTGGACATCGACTATAGAGAAGGCGCGTTACATTTTAATAGATGGTGCAATCGAGAACAATGCGCGGGCTCTATCAAACGATATACGAATAGCAGATAAAATCGATAAACGGTTATAAAACGCCTCTAGCTGTCTATATAGTATTTGCTAACATTGAAATATAATAGTGACTCAATTTAGATGAATTTGACCACATAAATTGCCGTGATCGATGAAGTGATTCGTTGGTTAAGTTAATGTACTTATTTTAAAATGAGAAAGTAGCATATTGTACGACCACTAACGTTAATTGATAAGCAAAGTTTTCCTTAGCGGTTTTATCCTGTATATATATCGCTGTTGAAATCAAGAGTAGGTATTTCTCCACTTAAGAGGAAAATGGAAAATATCCACATACGAAAAAGTAGTGCGCTTGAACTCGAAGCCAATCAGGTAATCAACCATTGTTTATTCATTTGTTGGCCATTGACTGAAGTGTGTCTAACATAGTCTATTGCTTGTTAAAGTATGAAATTTGTTCTAAGGATGAACCTTCAATCGAGGAGCAAAGATTTCTGTAGAAACAAGGGTACTAGTGATATTTAAGTTATCGCATACTTCTCAGTTTATAATAGTGTTTTATTTCGAGAAGAGATCATTAACATTCACCAATCAGTATGTTCTTCAATGTCAGGAAGCTATCACTGTCTGCAATCGTCACAGACTCTGCTTATTTGAGGGGCAAATATTTTTACGGTGACCTTTCTTGGAATCATGGGCATTCTTAACACTTTATCGTATTGTTGTACTTGTTTCGTATCTGTCCAGTGGAATTTAGTTTTTTGAGTAACACTTTCTTGATATTTCTTTCTACCTGAAACTTTATTTGGTCAATTGCTGACGTCGCAATCGGTTAGTTAGAACTCAATGAATAACACTTGAAGGATAAGCTTCTTTGGAGATCACAATCGGCAAAAGTTCAGCGTTCAGGAGTATGGAGTATGGCGTTAAGGAGTTCAGGTGATTAGCTTTATCTGTAACGCTAACGGTCATGCATAAGCAGTTCGTCTTATGTGCAATGCGAGTAATGTGTTTAAAAACTATATTTTTTTTCAAGTTGTCGATATATTTTGTCTCGTTACCCCCCTCATTATATATATGGCTTGAAAGATTGCAGAGCCTTAAATAATGCCGGATTAAAGCCTGTGAATAATATCAGTGAAATAGATGCTTCATTTCTTACCTTAGGACATGGTTCAAAAAAAGTTTAATTCCGAAAATTTTGTTCAACTTTCTGATCATGCATGTATCATATTTGATAAAAAAAAACCCTTCAGTAAAGTTTAAGTGCAATATCTAATATATAAAGCGTATTTTTATATATATGAAATGTAATATTTAAAAATAGTTATAACGTCTTGGGAATTTGCTGGCTAAAGGACATTCAGTCTCACTCCTTGAACAATTTTTTTGCTGAATATGTATTCTCCTTTACGGGATAATCTGCAGTACTTGAATATTCATCTTTTAATATAACTAAATAATAATAAATAGTTAAATTTTTTGTTTTGACATTAAGTATAGTCGACATTACTACAATATAACATATGAGGTAATGAATTTTGAATCCTTCCAATAAACACTGTTTGACATTTATTACGATTTTCCGTTACAGGCGGATAATGCAAGTTTGTTGCGGAGACGTCGGACAAGTTATTCTGGGAAAAGGGAAATCCTTGGAAGTCTCAAGCTCATTTCACAGAAATATGAGGTATCTCTGCATGTTGTGGCTTGTGTCAGTTGTGCTTGTATTTTCCTTGCAATATGCGACGATTGTAGGATTTAAGCTACACGTTCTCTAGCATCAGCTAGCAGAGGTAGATGCCGAGTTTACGATAGTGCAAACAAAATTAGGCAAAAGCATTAATTAATTGATTGGATTGGTAATTATATTCTAAACGAAATGCACGAGATTATACATTCTAGTCATATTTGATATTTTCAGAGTCTGGACTACGATCCGTGCGAAAGTCAGCTTTTCATCGAAGAACATCACCGTATTAACAAAAACAACAGCTTTGTGTGTATTCAACTCATGATTGATTTGTAACGTGACCTAGATAAGTTCTATACTGGTTGTTTGTCGTTGACTTTTGGAGAACTTTCTCCCACACTCATGGTTATACGGACACTTTTTGGCAGCCTGTTTGTTAGAAAATATCCTACTGAAAGCCTTTCTAAGTTTTGCTAAATCCTACCTCTCGCACGGATAGAACTTATTGTACGTTAACGTCGAGTAACTGACATACATCATGTCCGAGTAACTCAGAAGCGCCATGTGTTGACATATCATCTCGCACTTTAATAGGATTTAAAAGAAATTTATTTAATAGAAACCTGCATATACCTTTTTAATTACATAATTCCTCTTCCCCAAAGTATGATTTCTTATCGAAAAGCAGTGACTGAACGTACTTTCTCCTGAAATGCTAAAAAGCCTGGAATCTATAAGAAGAAAATGAGTTGGACGTAAATGCCATTTATCATTGGTCAAATAAAAACACTATATGTACAACAAAAAAATGTGCGGGAATTTTCCTGCAGCTATTAAATAAGTTGCATTTATTGTCGGTCTGAGTAGGGCAGACTAAACATTATTTCATTTTCAAATTGTCCAATTTGCCTACTTCAAAGCCAGACATTTCTTGGCTAGCAATTGTTATCGCGGTGTGTATTTGCGGAAGCTTCTGCTGATTAAAAATACCAAACTAGCTTAGGTTTACTTTCATAAGTAGTAAGTAGTAGCATCAAGCCATTTTTGATTAACAGCGTTCAACGTGGATTGAGCTTCAACGTTGGCTAGTCATACTTGTCATCGGAGTGTTAACGGCTTTTACAGCTATTTTTATCGATGTCTCGATCGAAGAGCTTTCGTCGATAAAATTCGGCATTATTCAGAAGCTCATGAACAGGTAAGATTTTTAGGGCAATCATTGCATATTTCACAAAAACAGACGTGTTGTTACGGGAAAACTGTTTAGTAGCAGTAGTTCTGATTATTCGAAGTATTAAAATTGAGTGCGAAAGAATTAACCTAATTCGGATTTACTTCATTCGTTGTGGTGTCAGATGTGTACACGACAACTGTCTCGTGCAACCCTACCTGGCTTGGATTATGGCAAATGCTTTGCCTGTTCTCATTGGTTCATTACTGGTTACGTTCATTTCACCCGTCGCTGCTGGGAGCGGAATTCCCGTCATCAAATGCTACCTCAATGGGGTCAAAATACCTGAAATGGTCAGGTAATATTTTTGATCTCGAAGTCGTCGTTAATCGATCAGTGCTCCGATAGGGAGTCTGTCTAATGGGATTTGATGGCAGTGATAAATGGTCGATATAAAGTTTCGCTAATATTTTTACATAAAACCACCAGTAAGGAATAAGTATTTCCTTTTAGTCTTTAGTAGTACGCACGTCACGATCTTGTGATATCATCAAAATTTTTTGTACCACGCTACTGTTCGTTTAAAGTGCTAAATATGGTCTTTCAGGATAAAAACCCTAATAGTTAAATCGGTCGGTGTAATACTCAGCGTGGTTGGAGGGCTCGCTGTGGGTAAAGAGGGACCGATGGTTCATTGCGGAGCCGTCATTGCGGCGGGTATTAGCCAAGGAAAGAGTAGCACGCTCAAACGAGATTTCAAAATATTTCACGAGTTCCGACAGGACCACGAAAAGCGAGACTTCGTTTCAGCCGGAGCTGCTGCGGGTCTGTTAGTCTTTAGATTTTTTTTTCAGTCAAACGCTTACAATACACGCTATTGAAGAAAGGTTTTTGGCACTTAAAAGAGATAGACGAAAAAAAGGTCCGTCCATTTTCAATTTTGTAAAAAAAACATCATTCATCTAAGCAGTGACTAAACCCCACCTACTTTTATTGTAATTCCCGTCGATTAATAATTTTGTGATATTAATTTTCATCGAAATGGGCTCGCATATTCAATTTAGGTGTCGCTGCTGCTTTCGGCGCTCCTGTTGGCGGTGTGCTGTTCGCATTAGAAGAAGGTGCATCGTTTTGGAATCAGGCCCTCACGTGGAAAATATTCTTTTGTTCGACTGTAAGCGCATTCACTTTATCCTTCTGCCTGTCTTTGTATCATGGCGAACCGGGCGTGCTGTCTAGTGCTGGCTTGCTTAATTTTGGTTCGTTTGGAAGCGTAAGTTCTTTCTACCAAGCTCTGTGCACTATTTATATAAAGAAGATTGTTATTATTACTATTATCTACATGTTTTCTCTAACTTAATATTACCGCTTATGATCGGTTAATATGTTTTTCAGGTTTCCTATGAACGTGTCTTACCGTATAGTGCTTATTAATGAAAATAATCCCAGTCATACCGTTAGAAGTTAACTCAATCAAATAGAAATTCGATGTTCGAAAAAAAATCTGTAAGTTGTTTTTGTCTTTCCTTCTTTCTTTTATTTCTCTGAATTAGTCTGTCCACTGGGAGATTATAGAAATTCCACTGTACATGTTTATGGGTGCAATCGGCGGTGTTTTAGGGGCTTTCTACAATTATCTCAACTACAGGCTTTCCGTATTTCGCGCTCAGTTCATTCATCGTAAACCAATGAAGGTGAGTTTCCACGAAAACTTGTTTGCTCACTTTTATCCAGCATCATCAAATGCTTAAAGTTGAAAATAATGATGCATATGTGTCTTTTGACAACAAGCCATAGGTATCAAACCATTGAACTTCCCATACAAAAAACGTATAATAACGACATATAAAAAAACTTACTCCTATCGAAATAGACAGCGGCATCTCTAAAACCAAAGTAAGTCATGTTGTATTAAAAAACGCGCACATTCCGTAAAGTGATACGGGGCGATACATAGTTAAGTCGTTAAGTAATGTGTGTCATTGTTGGTTTGTTTGTATCAATTTGTATCATAGGTTGTGGAAGGTGTTTTGGTTGCCGTTATAACCGCAACTGTTGCATTTTTCCTCATCGAGCTCATCGATGATTGCTCAGCTCAACAGGATGAGAAGCACACTGACAACTCTTTACAGGCAAGCCATATTGGCTAAATATTCAATACTGTTGTTGAACTTGTAGAATCAGTTATTCGCGTATAGCAAGCGTCGGTCTGAGTCTTTTTTCGGAAACTTTATTATATGATCCAACAAGTATTTGGAATTGCTGTGAGTTTTTTTTTATCTAATTATCTATATGAGCAAAATTTGGCATTACTGTATTTAGATGTCATCGCTTCTGAAGCAGCGCTTAGTAATGGCACTAAGTTTAGATATTAGCACCTTAAGAGGAATCATTACTATTCTTTGTGATCGCAGGTACTAACGTCATTGTGCATTAATCAGTAGGCATATATGTTGCCTAGATTATATACCGCAACGAAAAATCAGAACCGGAATTAATGGTTGATGTTCAAGGTTAGCTTTGCTTATCATACCTCGAAAGCGTGTTTTTTTTCTAAACATAACCTTTTGCTTGATAGAGAAAAAAACAGCGCCAAACTAGAGTGCAAAGAAAGCGTAAAACTTTCCTATTTTTTTTTGTCTATTCCAGTTCCATTGTAAGGATGGAAAATACTCGGTAATCGGTCAATTATGGTTCCAGACTCCAGAAAAATCTGTGCGGTCATTGTTCCACATGCCTGAGGGAACCTGGTCCGCTTCTACGCTTTCGATATTCTTCGTTGTTTATTTCATTATCAACTGCTGGACGTACGGACTCAGCGTTTCGTCGGGCGTATTCATTCCGACCCTGTTAATGGGTGCCGTTTTCGGCCGGTTAGTTTATCGCCGCTCAATGATATACTGCATAGCGCTCGTTCATTTAAGACAAAATCATGAAAATATCCACATTTATGTTCAAACTCCTTTGCAGGTTGTTCGGGATAGCCACTAAAACTCTTGTAAGCCATTTCGATTACAAGTGGGACGTGGAGCCAGGCAAGTTTGCCCTGATAGGGGCTGCCGCCACTCTAGGCGGTGTTGTTCGAATGACGCTCTCGTTGTCGGTTATTCTCATCGAGGCAACCCGAGACATTACCTTTTGCATGCCAATTGTCATTACCCTCATTGTCGCCAAATGGGTTGGAGATTATCTCTTCGAAGGATTGTACGATTTCCATTTTCAGTTGTCTCGAGTACCATTTCTAAACTGGGAAGCGCCCAAGGAAGGACATCACATTTATGCCAGGTATGTTAAAGGCTATGAAAATATTACGGGATTGTTGAGATAATGTTATATATATTTGAAAGATGAATAATAGGCGTTTTGAATGTAAATCAATAATGTTTCATATGTATATTGAATAAGAGAAAGGTCTTCGATCATTGGTCCTAGTCAATGAATATTATTATTCATTGTCGTAACTTGTCTGGTTATAGCGAGATTATGGCCTTTCCTGTAGTCACACTGCCGACAGTAGTAAAAGTGGGTGATCTGATGGATATTCTTTCAAAAACCACTCACAACGGATTCCCTGTCACTGACGGTGTTGACCCTGAGACGTTATACCGAGGCGGTGGCAAGTTCGAAGAAGCAAAAGGCTTCAACGAAGTCGGTGTATCAGGAATCGATGGCACATCTAGACCAAAACACTTCGGTCGCTTCCGGGGTCTCATTCTTCGTGATCAGTTGATTGTGTTGCTTCAGAATAAGATCTTCAATGAAATGGTCGATGTGATCTGGACTCGAATGGGTAGTCGAGACTTCCGTGAGCCGTATCCGAGATACTCAAGTGTAAACGTGAGTAGAGCAGCCTATTAAGGTCTGAATACTTTGTAGCCACCACAGCACATTCGTTTTTTACAACCTGCTTTTTCGTAGGCGCTTTTTTAAAGTGGTCCGTGAATAGAGGACTACGGCTATCTACGTATCACATTGTAACCTCTACAGCTTATATGTATTATTAAGTAGCGCAAACTGTCCGTAACGCATCAACCGGTGTTATCATAGGCTGTATAGGTGACTTCCAAGTTGTCTGTGTCTGAGGCACGAATCGATTTATCTGTTTCGAGACGAGTAAAAATAAATTATCGACGGTGAATAAATATTAATTGAGAGATCCAATTTAATGTCTGTCCACTTTTCAGCAAGTGCACGTGTCCTTAGCAGAAAGGGAATTCCACATTGACTTACGACCATTCATGAACTTCTCTGCATATAGCATATCACATGTGAGCTAGATTGCATCAAATCCTCATGTTGTATTGTAATAAAGTCAAATTCTTGTTAACTTAGACTATGCATAGAAGAATTGCAAACACTTCACATACATTGCTAAATAGTCCATAGGTAACGCTTATTTCGTGTGGAGATACATTGTAACTAACCGTCGAAAACCTACGTTGACATATTTTTTGCCTCGTTTCAGAATTCCTCTCTCTACCGCATTCACAAACTGTTTCGTGCATTAGGTTTACGCCACTTAACGGTTGTGAATGATCAAAATGAGGTCGTAGGGATGATCACACGGAAAGACCTCGCTGTTTTTCGGAGTCATTCTCGTTTCGGTAAAACAACCCTCGAACTTTTGCACATATCGCATGGTTAACCAAGGTAGCCTCAAAGCCTGGTCATCAGATGTGGATACGATGCTTACTGCACGTTTCAGCCATAACGTATTTTGAAAGCATTGCGTGTATTACTGAATATCCAAACATGACCTTTATAAACCCAATATCAGCCTCATACATGACATCATTATGTTATGTTGGATTATATGACGTCTCTACTACTCTCAATTATGCGATTTCTACTAGCTAGGGCCATTTAGACGGATTCGCTGTTTCAACACTGTGAGGAATTAAGGAATATCGGATATTCTAGCGTAAGGTAAATTTGTAATTTCAGAACAGCTAAGCAGAGATTTCCAGGAGCAGTTATAATAATATACTGGTGTTTATGATGTGGCAAGTGATCAATTTACCGTTTTGCTCGAAAACGTTATATGCGTTTGTACAGTGTACCGATGACAATGATGGCAGATCGAATATTTTTATCCATGGAACGACGTAGTAGTCGTCGTCATTTTCTTTCTAAGATAAAACCTTTTAAAACCAATATTTTGCACAATAGGAAAATAATGTTACTATCAACAGAAAATACTAATATTGTTGAAACTCATGTTTTAAGTCTGTTTTTCATTACTGTTATCGCCAAAGTTGTGTATTATACAGTTGTTGTCTCTAGTAGTCCTGACTCCGTAGCTGTACTATATTACAACCGAGGTCCGGTTTTAACGCGATGCAAAATAAGGCTGAAGATTTGGAGAATTGTATATTTTTTTAAACATTTACTAACGTGTATAAAACCTGGTGAAATATAATGTACTCCAGAAAGCATAACTCTGAAGTAAATGAGCGAATGTTGATGGTCTCGCTTGATCTTAAAGTGAGGCAATGCTTGCATAATATTTATAGATTTATTATTACTGTCATCAGTAATGACGTTGTTTCAGAGTCACAGCTATGCGTATACGTATTAAATTGGCGCATAATTAACCACCGTTTGCTTGCTCTAAAAAGTTATTATTATAGTTTTGTCTAGATTACAAGACGTTTTGCTTTCCATTCGGAATTCAAAAATGGGTATGTTCAGTGGCAAAAACAGCATCCTTGACGCTCGCTATCAGCCTTATCCTAAAAGGAAAAAATGTTTAAATAGTACTGGGTAGTATCCTATACATTCGGATTATATAGGATTTTGTAGCTGTGAATATAGCTTAAAAGTGGCTTGGCTAGCTGGAAAGCGGTATTTTCTACCCACAGAAGGGAGGTCACTTTGGGTTTTATCGATGATCACTATAAATCACAGTTGAAAAAAGAAAAAGATTAGATGAAACAAGATTAAAGCAAGGGCGCCATTTTAGGATGTTTACGAAATGATAACAATAAAAAACATCTTTGACCTCCACATAACATTCAATTATTGGTAAAAAAAAATACTAGAAAAACAAAGAACAGGCCTTACATATACACAAACCTGACGTGTTAATAATAATAATAATAATAATACTAGTCATGGGAGAAATAAAAACTGCTTCAATAAAATTATCGGTTCTATGCAAATTATCTTTTATGCAAAGTTATGCTGAAAAAGATTTACACGTGTACCGTTTTGCTCTATTCACATTGCGCTATGTCAATATAATTTTCCAATCGACAAGGTTACACTACTATGTGCAAATCAAAGCATAGCCTGTATCTACTGCCTGCATAGACTTTAACAAGTTGTAACGTATATTTATTGTTCACATGTGACACTAGTCAAACTCATTGTACAATGGAAAAAATAATAAAACTGTAGTTTTTCTTATAGACGCAAGTATTGCTGTTCGGTCGTGCTTAGTAATTAGATTGCAATTAGCAAACGCCGCGTATTTAGCTTCGTGACATAATTAATTTTAACACATTTATGATTCGGATTAAATTCTGTGTCACCACATCGCGCAACAACTTAAGCCTCTCGTCAAAACTACCTTAAACTATCAAAGCCCCGCGTTCGTGTGTGGGTCATTGAATGAAACGTGTCAAATTAACCTGGATGATTATTAAGTCCTTAACATTCCACATTGGGCTGCATAACATCAGATGGCGGCATCAGCACTCCTTGTAATTAACTAACTGTCAGCTAAAGTGTCCTTTCTTAATAAAGTATTATAATAAGGCACATTAGATATTACATAACAAAGTAATGTGGAAAAACTTTTCATAATAAAAAAACTACGTGAAATTTGCTTATCAGCTGCTACAAATTGGCTCGAGTGATCTTCGGCGACTAGCTCAACTAAGAATTTTATCAAAAATAAAGCAAATGGATTGATGAATTAAAAATATAAATGATTACTGCCTATAAAACTTTGACCATGTTGCATATGTGCCAGCACTGAAATGACCAGTAACATGTTTCTACACGGTTTGCTTTATCACTACAAAGAATTACAACGCTACAACAGAATTAGTAAGACTGTATGATTTTCCATTTGTAGTGCACCGGTGTTATAGTTCGACTTTTGTCTAAATCTGTATCGGTATCTCTTCTAGTTCAATGACTCAAAACTCGGCGGTTACGATTCGAAAAATCATTCCGATGTTTTCGAAGCAACCTTTAGATATTGGATGACACAATGGTGGTTGTTGTAACGACGGTGAGCACATGAAACTGGCTTTTTTTAAAGCTATTCGACTTTGCTTATTCTATAGTCCTACGTTTTTTCCCCTGTTCTTTAGATATTTATTCTTCTTTACGTTTTCACAATAGTATTTTTGCATATTTTCTGATCTCATATTTCTTTTTATATATTATTTGACACTCGTCTTTATTATATGTTATTACTGTTCCTTGTATTCTTTTTTACTTAAACTTACAACGTACGAATATACACGGTCACTTTGATGCGGTTGGCTATTATCGGTTTGTTTGAGGCGTCAACTAAATGATACAATTTACGATGAATGATGAAAAAAACAGATTAAACTCAACAAAAAACCTGCTGTGACGTAGTTCTTGCTCCTGAAGATCGCCTGTTTACAGTTCACTCTTAAGCGTCGAATAAAGCTAAAATGATAAATACTTTCTTTGAACTTGAACTGAACACAACAATAAGCATTGAGTGTTAACATTTAGGTAGGTATTTTACTTTTTCTATTCTGAACAAAATTTGAATATCGGTAATTTAGCTATTGTCGAAACAGGAGTTAGTTCTCTTCTGCAGAGAACGTTGATGGAAATGATAGCGCGTAACCTGGTAAGAAAACCGTAGCATTTTGATCTCTAGGAAGCTCTCTGTATCAATCTTAGCTAGTCTGCGTATATACAATCTTACAATGGGTCTTTGGGTAACTCGATCTGGTGCTACGATACAGTAAATACGTTCTGCGTTTGAGCAAACTAAAATCTACACAATGACCGTATGTCGCTGTATAGCAGAAATGGAAGTTTATAATAAATATGCATTTTTTCATTAAAAGACAAGTGGTTTTTGGTACGCATTGAAATAACGAGCCCACAGCATTCATGAAAATGTTGGTTGTTGTGAATAAAAGTCTCATTTGACATTATCATTATTCTTGAATGAATAGATATTTATTTTGAATAGTGCACAATTCATTCAATCAACCGACACCTTGATTTTCAATAACGTAAAATGCTTACTGTTTTAAGCAATTAATTTCTATTAGTTTAGCTGTCCTTCTGATGTGATCATTTCAATCCCCTCATAGGTTTCAAGTCGCCAGGCTCCCAAATATGATAGATGATCTGAATTTTTTAAAACAAATCGTTGTAGGTTTTCACTTACACCATTTTAAAGATGAATTTTAAATATACTTCCAAATGGTTGAATAAAACTTCATTCTAACTTTGATTTTGCTAAATTTTGTAAAGCTGTGCAAAGCTTGTACAAGGCCAAGCTTTGCATTCTTTACATCTTTCAAATATAAGTACCATTAAAATGCATCCTGTATCTGCTGTTTTACGTAAGTGGATTCTATCGTCTACCAGAACAACGGTAACGAGCAACACTTAACAACTGTGAATTGCACTAACGTAAAGGAATAAGTGATGTACATTTGGGTCCCTCAAAGCTATGAAGAGCCCACAAATTATTTTCCCGCTTTCCAGATATCTTCTACAATTACCAACAACAGTCCCCTCTTCAAATAGGCGTTATGTTCTACGACAAACTAAGCAAAACAAGAATTGATCAACTTTTTGTCAGCGTAGCTAGATAGTGGCTAGTAACAACGCGGAATTGTTCCAACTGAAATAAGCCGACCAAACCAACTCTTCTACGCTCAGCCGAAGATGTTTGTAGCGATATCTTTTTCGAGACCTGAAGAAGTTGTTTGCTCGATTAATTTCGTTACAGCGTACATCAGCGTTAGGATACCTTGAGTATTCAATGTGGAAATCGGCGCGAATACCGAGCTCACCCGTATCGTCAGTAACGCATGTTAATTAGTCGCACAAGACTATCTACGGTGGAAAGTCAATAGTATTTATCGAAGTTTTGCCAATCGTAATAGTCTATAACTACAAACTTAGCGCTTACAAGTAAATGTACCTAAAGATCACATAATTAGAGAAGACATGTTCGCTTTCTGTTGTGTTCATTGCTTCAATGACCTTGCTGAATAAATTTACATTTTTGAGTCAAATAAATTTTTTTACACACATTTTCATTAACTGAAAGAATTAGGTTTTAGCTCTGTGTTATTATTATTTAATACATTCATTATTAGGGTGATCTCTCTGCTTGATTTTATCAAGTCATGCCAATGACGTCCGTGAAATCGTTCGACTCGGTTTTACAAGTCTGAAGAGTCCTTTTGCAGTTTCCAAAGGTCGTGCAGAAGATCATTCGATAATTTTTTGACAGCTCGCACACAGAATATATTCGGAGCTTTTGCTATACTTTTAGCTTTAATCTTTGCTGCAATAACTATACTACAGGCGTGCCCTAGCTAAGCGTCAGGCGCGCTGTTGAAGATGACAAAAGACGTTAATGAATTGCATCAAGTCCAGCGTTGCCTCTATTCATTTGCCCTCAGCCAGTATTGGTCCTCCCTAACGGTTAGCAGGATAGTGTATTTTACTTGGGCAATTTCATGTATCCGGGTCGGCATGGTATAGTGTGTTTTGTTTGTCAGCTGTGAGCTTGCGGATAGGTGTGGCAAAAACGTGCAACCTTAGTTTCACAACAAAAATACAACAGATTTCGTTTTTCGCTGATTTCCACTTTTTTTTGCGATAATACTTTTTGCGATCGGTGCTATACGTGCGTCGCTAAAAACGGCTGTTGATGGCGATGCGGATTATACCTTACGACGGCCTAAGAACGTTGTAATTCGAGTTATTACAAGCTCTACCTTCATCGAAGCGTTTTCAAAAGAAGAAACGTACTTGGATGGATCAACAGGAGGACGCGTTGTGTGCTTGAAGGAGAACATTTTTATGAATTTATACTTTGGGTATTGAATGGATTTTCGAATTTTTTTTATGTAACAAAACGGCTAGAGAAAGGTATGTATTATGTCGACGAAACAGAAATAGATGCGGATAACTGAAAATGAAAGCAGATTCACGGCTAATAAACAAGCTGCAGAAACTGCTACGCGAACTATACCTATTAAAACGATTTAACGATCTAACGATTAACGATATTGCAAATGAAGATTATTAGTTACCTTTATAATCTCTTCTAATAAAATGAATAGAATTCGATCATTCCCAAACTGCACGTCCCCGCACTGATTTTTAAACCCTAAGAACCTTACATTTGATTTTAAACAACATACACTGTATGTGTTAGCTTAACACTCAGATCTATCCATTATCTAAGTTCTGCAATGTTTGGCAATAAGAAACCGAACTTTGGATAATGTTTGCTTCTATATTAAGTAACGAAAAAAGCGATTTTTTTTTTCATTATTTATGGGAACGAAGTGGAGCAATAACGAAGTTGTACCTTTCGTTTTTATTTTCAAAATTGTTTAAAATTAGCATAAATTATTCTATGTACCTATTTCCTAATAGAACACCCACGCCAAGATGTGTAACTGAAATTTTTTTCGCATGTAAGCATTTTAAAAAAGGATGGTTATTCTGTCAGCACGGGAAACTGCGTCATCGATATTTGATCTGGAACTCTGAAGAGAGGAGATCTGTATATATATATATATATAAACAGATATATAAAACAGGTTTACCCATATATAATGTTTACAGCATACTGGTTACTATACAAATTAAGCAGTAACTTCGTCGGATAATTGTCGTATTCAACAGTAGCTTTGCTACATCGTTTTAAACGTCAACAGTACATAAATTACAGATCATGAAATTAGCTTGTTATCTCAAACTGATATGTCGACCTAAATTAAATGAGAAAACGCGCCACGTATTTAAACAAATCAGTGATTGTCCTTCCCACACTTTGCGCGCGCTTCGGCACCCCAAACCGATAGCATGGCTATGGAACAATTCTCAGCTGTTGCTGATCAGGTAAAAACACATGAGGGTTCGATAAGTAGGATCCTGTTGCTCGGTTAACAGTGAGTTTATTTTATTAACGTTTATATTTGTAAATCTATTGATGTCAATTCATCTTCATCTTGCAGGCGTATAACTAATTTAGAGCGAATTGTATTACGGATAAAAACAGACTAACTTTGTATATGGAATAGTAACATTCACACGAACAGATTCCTCTCAATAGCTATAAAAAAAAAAATTTATCATCTATGATCGGATGAAAAAGGCTTGAAATTAACCAAGAGCATGCACGTCAATTGGTTCAATCAAATGTCAAATGGTCACACTTTATTTTTAGCTGTCATTATTTGAAAGAGTAACAGAGGTTTTTTCACTGTTAGAAGAATTGTGCACTAACTGGCATCTCGAATCCTCTCCTAGATGAGCTCGCGACCGGAACACTGCAACTTTAAACCGAAAACGCTTGAGGACTTACTTAAACTCAATTTTGATGATACGAAAACGGTCGTTACATCTCAGGTATACAAAAGCATCAATGAAGGCTTCGACAAGCAGTACACTCATTGCTGCAATGGAGTGTATTACTGTAAAGTTGTATTATGAAGCAAAAACAAGAGCTTCCATTTGGTTTCCAATCTTTTCAGGCAAACAGTCTGATTAACGAACTTCTGGTTGAGATGGTTTTGGAATTCGCCGCAAGAGCACGCGAGCAAGCCGACGTGGAGAGTGGCCAAAGTGTTTCAGTCGAACATCTGGAAAAAGTGTTGCCTCAAGCGATGCTTGACTTTAATTAAAGTTGGCTTTAATTGGCCTTGGAAGCCATTATAGAGTAACTGGTATAATAAGACATGTTTTTATACTATCGTTATGCTTAATTTGGCCATTGTAGGTTAGATTGTTCCGATGTTTTGTTGTGCGTCGGAATCGTGAAAATAGGTTACATAAAATAAACTTATTTTTAATAAGATGAAATTGTGTGTTGTTTATCGATTGAACAAGGTAGAAGCCGAGTAAAACAGATACTCTGTTAAACAGACGGCTTCCATTCTGAGGACGCATCAGCCAATGGTCTCGTTCAGTTCAATAATTTGGGGCATCAATATAAACGTTCTCAAGTTTTCTGTTTAGACGGCTTGATATTGAATAAAATTCGGCAGAGTGACAAATCTAAGTAAGCTGCTGTCACTCTGCGGAAGTAAGCGTGTCGACCAAATGTAAGAAACAGCCTAATTTGAAAATTCGTTAAAAAGTCCGCCAAGTGCTCAGCGACATACTAATGGCTTGCGAAGTGTCTGTTGTGATGAAAGCGAACGGTGGACTTTTCGAATCGCTATCGTCATTTGCAGTGTTTTACTGTGTCTGTTAGTTAGAGTAGAAATCGGCAACACAGCATAATTAGAACGTTAAACAATATAATATATATTTAAACGTAAAAATAATATCGTATAAACTAAGTAGTCTAATACGTTTATAATTATTTTCTCACTGGTCTTATCGCTATATTTCATCAAAATACTTCTGCTACACAAACCAAGTCCCAGAAATTAATTTCATATCTCTATTGAATTACCCATGCGCCCAAAAGTTATAGAGCTCACTCAATGTGAAATGTCGCAAACCAATAGGCTTAATTCGAGATTCTAGCGCATTTTCGAAAGACAAACAAACTACGTGCCGCTGACCGATCAAGTTGCCAACTTTCTTATAATGGATTTGCGTGGATGGTGAAAAAAGTTACACTGAATAACAACTACAAACCTTGAGATATCATTATTTTGATTATGCTGTTTATGCTATTACAAACCAAATCGCCGTGAGATGGTGTTCCGTTAAGTCTAAAATTGAAAAAGCTTTCTCGAAAAGGTTCGTCTTTAACCGTTCTGCGAAACTTTTGGTAAAAAACGCCAGGTCTTTTCGGTATTATTCGTATTTCAAAGTCAGGTGTGTATTTAACAATATTAATATCCAATTATAAAATTCTTTAAAATTTCAATTCCTTTTTTGATCTTACACTGTTCGCTAAATTTACTCTTTGTGGGGGCAGCAGCCGAAAGGAATGTTTTGAAAACAATTATGGAGAAATCAAACGCTGATGCTGTGAAGTCCAGTGATCTATTTCTGGCAAATTCCATTGTGCCGTTACTAGAGCCGAGGCCTCTTACATATAAAAAAGCATCGTACACGTATTTAACGAGCCTACGCTTCTGCAATTTTCTATTGACCTGCCATCAGTCATCACCCGGGTTCTAATGCCTAATGGCCCGCCAAAAATTTAAAAGTTCTCTCCTCCCGTCTTTCCACAAATTCAGGCGGGTTTTCATGTCATAAACACTCACTGAATGAGCTTTTAGCTGGCGGTTTAGAAAACTACTAAGAAATAGGTGCCACCTACCTATTATCATTACGACGAACACGGTGAATAGTTACTTGGACAGTAGTGCTCTTTTTACAGTTAAGGCCTTCATATTTTTTGTCTAACAAACGCCTGGTACGCAATTCCGATTCATCGCAACCATTTAGGTTTCCAAATACTGTTATAAATACGTTTAGAGTGGAACAATTGAAATTAAAACTTATAAAAACGAATATATATGTAGCATATGTGATTTACATTTATGTACATGAGTGAACTGTACCTAACGTAGGACGTCATACGCAGTATTTATCTACAGTACTTAGCCTTTCTTGTTGCACTGTACTTAGCCGCTGCCCAATATATGTACGATAAGCAGTTTCTATTTAAACAAAGTCGATAAATGGGAGATCTGTCATGAGCCATGCTCCTACCTTCATATGGGAAAAATAGAATATTGCATATAATCCAAACGAATAGCGTGAGTGAGAGTATCTCCATATCTCAAAATCTTAACAAAATAACATGAATATAAAAGTGAAATATTTTGGTAGCTTTACTTGACTTCTGTAAACCGCGTTATAAACCGTGATTTTAGTGCTATACGTGAAATTTTTCCCAAAGACTCGTATTTGCTGAATATGATCTGTGCATTTTAGGACAGTGGAGGACGTGGATAGGATGAAATTATTAGAAGATTACATCTGTAGTATGCGAGCAGTTCCATTTGTTCTAGAAAGATGTTCACAGATTTAATTTATGTAGATGATTGTATTATTTATTTATGTAAGTACGTGATACTTGCTTTGAGTTTTCATGAGCTGTTAGTGTCTTTTCTTACGTTACCAACAACAGAATGTTGGTCTTATTTTAGCTGCTGAAAGTTTTAACGCGGTTTACAGAAGTCAAGTAAAGCTACCAAAATATTTTACTTTTATGTTCATGTCATCTTATCAAGATTTTGAGATATGAAGATACTCTCTCTCACGATATCCTTTTTGATTATATGCAATATTCTATTTCTCCCATATGAAGGGTAGGAGCATGGTCCATGACAGATCTCCCACTTATCGGCTTTGTTCAAATAGAAACTGCTTAGCGTACAGATACTGGGCAGCAGCTAAGTACAGTGCAACAAGAAAGGCTAAGTACTGTAGATAAATACTGCGTATGACGTCCTACGTTAGGTATAGTTCATTCATGTACATAAATGTAAATCACATATGCTTCATATATTCGTTTTTATAAGTTTTAATTTTACTGCTTTTGTGGATGTGTAAACTAATCATGCTCAGTTTACATTATGACACACTTATCCGTTAATGAGTGGCCTAAGGTAAACAGCAAGGCTATGACATCAAAGGCCAAATGTTTCAGTCCCGCATGGCACGTGCGAACAAACGTAGTCTTGGATGCGAAGACTGGCAAGCTGATTTTTGTTAGGCTGTTGCCTTTTAAATTATTTGTTGTGATAATGTAGCGTAGTCTTACGCAACAAGTAACTACACACGAACTTTTTTTTAGCATAATCAGCTTTAAAAATACTATTTTTTGTAAATGTCGTTTTTTCGAAGTACTCCCAAATGCTGACTGGAGGCTTTCTTATTTGACTTTATATTTGTGAGTGACTTTTAGTGTATGTTTTTTGAATGGCATTAGGTGTCAAATTTGGAATTACGAAATAATTCAACAAGTTAAATTAACTTGTAGAGCCTATTACCCCAATATTACGGTTAATAACTTTTTCTTTGTTCATGGGTGGCATCTTAAAATGATGGTGGACACACAAATGTGTCATAATTTTTTAAATGTCGAAGTTTTTAAGTAGGCCTTTCAGGACTAATCAGGTATTTATCGTTTTTTTTGTGATATATTCTTGGTAACGTTTTATAGGTGGGCATGTATATCGTATGCTGACGGAAAGGATATAAGTAGGTCATGCACAGAGGCCTAATCCGCAGGTGGAAGTGTGAAAACGTGATAATTACGGGGACAAGGTGGTGAGGTTCAAGAGCTCTGATCTGATTTTTAAGGAAAAATTGGCGGACGTTGAGGCAAAGAAAGATAGTGTGTACGGCAAAAGAAATTGCTGGGTATCACGACTTAAACTTCAGGATATATCAACGGCTTTTCGCTATTTGAAACAACTAACGTGTAAGAGCAATGCAAAGGTCTAACCGATTAGCGGCGGAGCTTCATCAAATGGCCACCTCGTTACCTGCAGGAATTGTGTGCTCTCAGGCTGCCGATGATGAAATCGGCCACCTTGAAGCCATAATTGACGGTCCTCCGGACTCCCCCTACGAAGGAGGGCGCTTTCATGTCGATTTACGTCTACCTGTTCGTTATCCCTTTGAACCCCCTGCGTTGCGAGTCACCACACGAATTTTCCATCCGAACATAGATCCGCAAGGCAGAGTATGCCTTTCCGCTATACAGTTGCCACCGAAGGGCACGTGGAAGCCTGCACTGAATGTCTGTGCAGTCCTAACGTCACTACGGGCTATTATAGCTCAACCAACGGCAGAGGACCCATTGATGGCGGACGTGGCTGAGCTTCTACAGAATGATCGAGCCGAATTTGATAGAACCGCAAGAAAATGGACGCAAATGCATGCAATGCAAACTAACAAGACGGAGGGTTCAACCTCTAGCGCAGAAAAAAAGTCGTTATGAGTGGAAATTAGGTTATCTTCGATAAAGATATTCGCTAGTGTAGTAGATGTACTCGTATTACAAAGGATTCACGTATCAAAAAATAGGTTCCAGTTCACCTTTAGCCTTTCGTATTAATGAAAAACATTTTTCGAAGAAAAAGCAAAACCATTCAGTTCATTGCTAAACGAATAGATCATATCACTAATAAAACATCGATAATATGTTGTTTTTATTAGACGATGGATAGAAGCTCAAACGTGTTATAACAGGTACATAACCCTGAATCGGAAAAACCTAATTTTTTCATATATTTTTTTGATAATAAATGAACTGAATGAAATGAATAGAAAGCATATATTCATTTTTTCCAGGTAGTGATTTTTTACTGCTATCACTTTAGGAATATATTCTTCACGTGGGCGTTTCGGTCACATTTTCGAATAAATAAACAAAAAATCTCCTTGGCAACGTGCCCACTCAGTCTGAGAAAGCTGAGCCAACTAACAAACACTTTCTGGACGCTGAGTCAAGAACGTTACTAATTCGGGTCCATCAACACCCATTTAATCATTTAATAATGTGTGTGTGAAGAAAAAAATTTAAAAAAAATAGATTTTTTCAGTGCATGGCGCAAACGATGTTCCATTCATTGCAGTAACTATATCGGTGAATACAAGCTGATGAAGCCGCTTTTTCGATTATTTTTAGCACAGTAACCAAGTTTATTCTTGTAAGTAAGCGAGATGCTATTATATCATATAATATCGATATATACATACATATATATAAACAAAAAGATTAAAATATTAGATAATTGTATATACTTTGTCGTTTAGTCAGCCTGCTGGATTGGTACCTTCATCTATAGAAGATGTCATCGACGATGGCAAGTGAAAAACAACAGCGAATCATAGAAGCAAGGATCCAGGCTTCTCCACCGATCTAAACACTGCATTAAAATAGCATAAAGCACAATGCCTCATAAAAGCCCATAAATTTTAGGCATTTACCTTCATTGAGACAGAAGTATTTTGAGTAGCCTTCTGCTAATCCCCTGTTTCCGTACGCAAGAAAGACGATGTTCACCGCTTGTTTCCACTAGGCGCGGGCTTAGTTCCATGTGGTATGGTAAACCCATGAAGCATTCCGTGCAGCTTACCAGTAGGTCATGTGTTCAACCAGTTGTAATCCACCGTACCTCTTGTACGCTTTCGACGAGGCTCTGACGGCATTTGAAGCTTATCTAGATTCGCTTGCTGAAACCTCATCCCCTGATAAATCCGCAGGGACCTCACAGGTATGTCCAAAGTATAACGTCAACACGTTTTATCTGCCTATCTTGAATGGCTCTTGTCAAGGTGCTACTAATAAGAGGTTATAGCGGCATCGCATATGGGTTAAAAAAATTGTCATTTGGTGGATTTTAGTTAGAATTAGTTTTCTTTTTCTCTCAATTTATCCGCTCTTTAATCAGGTGTGCGTTGGTCGCTTCGGATGCCTTTTGGTCGATTACTTAAATCTTATTGAGGCGTGCGTCACAAATCATCCCGATTTAAGCGATCAGGTAGTCTGCATCAAATCACAACTCATTCGACATTATGGACAACGGTACGTTGTCATTTATGAATAGCTGTCAAATTATAGGCTCTGTTTGATTTGACAGGATTCAGAGTCTTTAGCTTCTTCAAAGTACAACCTATTTATTTTCGACTACCCAGGAATCACTGTAAAACACAAATAAGGCACAACAAGTGGAGATAATGGCCTACAACTCCAATAGGTGGAATAATATGTAAAAACTAATTTTATTCACACACAAACATTATGGAACATTGAGTTGTTGGTGGGACTTGGAACTGGTAACATGGTCACCATCCATAGTCACCATTTAAGTCAGTTTTAATAAAAGACTAATTAAATGACTAATCTCTGTCTGCTTACGATATACAGCAGGGGATCCCCAGGGCTAACAGCGCTACAGTCAGCTCTACGAGCCATCTTCGTCGAACAACAACTTCACCTTGGTACTCCTACATCGCCGCTTCGACCTCTTTCTCTCCAGCAATAAAACACGTTGTTGTTAAACGAACTTTTACAAAGCAAAGGCTGAGATAGCGAGTTCTAGGAGAAGTTAATAGACGCCAATAAATTTTGTATTGCCCTTCTTTTGGATCTTTTGGATTATTAATTACCTATACAAAACTATCAGAATTAAAAAAGACGGTTTGTATATAAGTGTAAAATGCTGCCCGTACCGTTTTCGAGAAGGCTGACGCCTGTGAACTTTGATTTCTTATTGCTCAGTTTCATTTTCCAAGCTAATTTCTATTAAATTTGTGCTTAAAAACCTTACTATTGACCTACGCTCGTTTTCTACAATTAATCCCTATTATCACAGGTTAATGTTTAAAATCGGTAGTTACGTTGCGACGCGCCAACTGTTTAACATACTTTTCTTGCTACGACCAATCGTCTTGTTAGTTTTTAATTGTTAAGATAGCAGTTATTATTATTACTGTCTATTAACAATAATTATTTTCCTAGTCGAATCAGCTACATCGTTAAGTTCTTTTACTTAATATTGACATTTGTTTGCCTTAGTCGTACCCCCTAGTAAGGTTTCATTTGAATAGTCTCTATAGAATTTAACGTCATAACACTGTCTTTACAATACATAATTTTTGATAAATTGGCCTTATTTCCTGTTGAAACGACAGCATTCATCACTATTCGCGGTACTCGTTTGATTTTAAAGACCACCCGGCCGTCGTTTGAATGCGACTTACGATCCTTCTCCGGCTGTGTTTACAAATCTTGATCCTGTAGTTTTCGCTGATTCACTTCAAGTGGTGTGAAGTTCGGTGCATCGAAAACTATAAAAAAAAAAGGTTCCATAATGGTGCTTGAAAGTACAGTGGTTTGGTAAGTAAGAACCTCTTGTACCAATCGCCGGAATTTCTGTTTACAGTACTTTCGAGCAAAAATGAACCCTACCACCGCAACAGCAGAGTGATACGTTATGTTGAAAAAAATTCATTGCGAATGTCTCTACTAGCAAAAACTGGAAAGCAGACCGACTCAGCGCAAAATGTCGGGAAGGTCCCTTCTAAGCAGCTCCATACAAACGTGCAAAAGTGTATCTCCGGATTCAAAGAGTAATACGCTACCTGGCCGGTTTCTAATTTCAATTATAGTACATGTACAAGCGCCGTGATCTATTATTTCATCTAGTTTTTTTCAGCTAGTCAGGCTAAAGCCAAGTATGAGAAACACGTGTAAAGAAGCATTTTGAGGGTGCAATCTGTTTAGGTAATTTTTCAAAAGCAGTGACTATATATTTTCTGGTATGTGTTCTTAATAGACTGTACAAGATTTTTTACTATTACCTTAGGTTCGAGAAGTGACATTAATATCAACGAAAACCTCGAAATCAGTTTAGACTGCCCCGCACACATTATGGCTATTGGAATGACTTCATTTTTTCGACGTAAATGAATTTAAGTTGAGCTCGTATTTGGTGTAAGCCAGTAAGCTTGAATTAACAGACGAAATCGTCTAATCGCCTGTTGTCAGACATGTCGAATCAGACCAATAGCTAATAGTTTAAATGTGTTGTTCAATTCACCAATTATAGTGTGGATAACTCGGAGTACATGCGAAATGGCGATTTTCTTCCGACACGTCTCCAGGCACAGCAAGAAGCTGTTTCTCTGGTGTGCCATTCGAAGGCGCGCTCCAATCCGGAAAACAATGTCGGGCTGCTTACGCTAGCAACGACAGAGGTTCTGACCACGCTGACATCCGATGTGAATCGCCTTTTAGCAAAGCTGCACTCGGTTGAACCGCAGGGGAGCCTGCAGTTAATATCAGGCCTACGTATAGCGCATCTTGTTCTCAAACATCGTCAGGGCAAGAATCATAAAATGCGTATAGTTTGTTTTGTAGGTAAGTACAGCGCACATTGACAAGACGAAAAAATCAATTCAGTTCGATTTAGGCACCCAGTATTAAAATAAGTGTGGTGCGTAACTCGATAAATGCCATCATCATTATAAGGTGTATCAAGGATTGCAAATCTCAACGTGGAATGCTAGATAGTGCTGTTTGAAGGATACAACTTTTTTTTAACAAAAATGGTGACGAGGCAGTTGTTTTAACTTAACGTTCATTTGATGCTATTAGTTGATTGGAGGAAAGTATTATGTGAAAAATAGTAGGATAATGCTAAATTGGAAATTTCTTAGCAAATTGGCTTGCATTCAAAAATACAAACAACAAAGGACTCTACCTCAAGAAAATCTCAACCTTGTGACTCCAATCATTTATTCGTCACTTATGCCTCTCTCCAATCATCTGCTATATCATTATTACAACTCAGAATTTTCTATAGTTAAGATATTACAAAGGATTAGAAACTGAATCAACCGCCAGACGAATGCTTTGATCAGTCTTCAGATTATAAAAAAAAAAACACTAGCAGAAATAACGATGGTATCGAAGTAACGTCAGGCGTTGTTCAAGAATCAGCCAAACAAGAATGAGACACAATGGCGTTATCGCATTGTGGTACAAAAAGATTACTGCATCATAACTTCGTTGCTAAAGTATTCGTCTGATACTGTGGGACACTAATTTACTAAACTGCTAGCTTCTGAGGGACTTGGTTTGGACTTAATGTAATATTTTTTCATACAATAGAGAAAACTGGTAAACTGCGCTAATTTCAAGTTCCACGATTGAAGTGTTTGCCCGGAGGTGTACTTTTCGCACCCATTAAATACTAATTCCCATTTTTTCCTCATTTCTATTGCTATCTTGCGCCTCTCGTTGTGCAGTTTTATAGCTGCGCGTAGCTTCAATTATGGGACAGTCTTCTACATAGGATTGTTTGCACTCTTTTCCGTCGGATGAGCTCCTGTACGGAATTCTAACTTACATTCCATAGCAACCTCTAGTATGGACTCCTGAAGCACGCCTGCTATGATGTTGAACTATATTGGCGTACGTTATAGCCGTTTTTTACGTTAAGTGGGCGTGTGGCTCATAACGCTTAAAATGGCCTGTCTGTTGCAAGTTTGAACAATTTCGGATGCAGAAGATTGTCTGTCCAACACAGCTCTCTCGGCGACTGCTTCCCTACCTTCCTATAGGTATTCCCTACCTATAGATGGTTATCGACACGGTCTTATTAAAGACCGTGTCGATAACCACCTAAGTGAATCTTTTTTTTTTTGGAGGTTAAGGGCAAATGCATTATGCAGACCAGACATCACTGAATTGTGATTTGTCCGGTACTGTGGGACTCTCACCTACTAAACTTTGGACTCCTTTGTCAGCTTGGGTCATGGTTCGGGATATGATCGATTCCTGTGGGACTCCTGCTGTGACCGTATATCTTGTCCCATCCGCTATTAGTGTTCTGTTCTCTAAGTATGAACTGATGATCCTGCGTAGATACTTAGAGATATCCTTTTCTTCCAGTGCTTCCATGAATTTTCCCCAGTTCATGCTATTAAAAGCATTTCTAACATCCAGTAGGATTAGCAGCACGAAATTCCGAGTCTTTAGTATGCTTTTCATCTCTTCCCTCGCTAGCCCGATGACCCTGTCCACAGCTGTTAGCGTACAACGGTGTTTCCTAAAGCCGTATTTGTCTCCGACAGTGCCTCTTTATCTTCAATCTCCTTGTTCAATCTGTTTACTATTATGCTTTCAATAGCTTTTGCTGCTGTATTTAGAAGGCCGATTGGTCGAAATGCCGTAACACCTATCTTATTTCCCGCTTTTCGAATCAGTACTAAGTTTGCTTCCTTCCATATATCCGAGAATTTTCCTCTCCGGAGTATGTCGTTCGCCAATTTTTGTAATATCCTGGGCTATCTCTTGATCAGTGTCTTGACTACTTCCGGTGGGACTCCGTCGGGCCGTGGTGCTTTCCCCGCTGCTATTTTGTTTCCTGCTTCTGTTATTTCTTCCAGAGTTACTTCGGGGATGTCTCTTTCATCTACCTCAATCGTTGTTTCATACCTTTTTGGTTGCATAGGGAATAGGTTTCTTACCGCTTTCATCACTGTGTCTGGGAGGATTGGTGGTGATCTTTTTTTTATTTTGTCCATTACTATTTGACAAAGGAGTCCGAAAGCGTCTCGGTCGACTGCTTCTATGAGTTTTTTCCAGGATTTTTCCTTACTATGTTGTATACTTTGTCTTAGTTTATTTCGGGCTTCCTGGTATTCCCGGAGTTGTTGTGTCGCTCTTTGTTCTGTTTCTGGTTGAAGATTATTTGTGCGTTTCTGCCAGCTTCTTGTTCTTGCGTATGCACGCCTTTTCCTCACGCATATTTTCCTGAGGTCTGCGGTTTCCTTATTCCACCAGTGTTTTGGGCGGTGGTGGTGTCGATCTCTGGGCGGTTGTCGATCAGCTTTTGTACACGCGTCAATCATAAGCTGACTGAGTTGTTGCGCTTCTATCTGTATTCCTCCAGCTACCGTTTCGTTTACCATAATTTTCTCGCACCTTCCGTCTAACTCTCTTCGCAGTATTGGGAGGTCTAATTTCCTTGCTTGCCATCCTTTCGTCTTTCTCTGTGTTCCTTCCGGTGGTCTTGTTAGCTCAACTTTAAAAAAATATGTAGTGGTAATCACTGTCACTTTCTTCTTCGTCCAAGACTCTCCACCCTGTTGTGAAGGCTGCTGCTTCGTTGTTTACTAATGTGATGTCTATATGTGATGGGATGTTATGTTCACAAGTAGGAGCCTGTCCATCATTAAGCATTGCCAGTCCCTCTGTTACCGTCCACTCTAGGGTGGCTATTCCTCTTCGGTCGTTTCTTCTGCTGCCCCATATTACATTCTTCGAGTTAAAATCCCCTGTGACTACAGTCTTTTTCCTATTATCATGTCGTTGGAAGGGCAGGCCCGAAACAATCATGGGTCCGACATACAACGCCTGGAATTAACAGAAGTACAGGGAGTACGGTCCCCCTCGAGACCTATTGTTTCTGGTCAATAGGAAAGCCAGAATGGAGGATGGACTGGAACGGTTCAAAGGGAAGGATGACGAAATGACCGTTCCTGCAAGCCCTTCAGTGAATCTATCCTTTCGAAAGCTTTACTAGGTGAGCGGTGCCGTCAGTCAGCCTTCCACTAATTATCGTTTTCAGGGCCGTTCCGATTGTGTTTAAGAGACAAATTAGTCGATTCCCTACTGAGTCAACAGAAAGTTCTCCTGGTTGTTTTTATAAAAGCTGCAGTTATTTTCTTTCACTCTAGGGGGAACTAGTTTTTGCTCCGAATTCTGACCGTTATCGATGTGAACCTTTCAGGCTGCTCCAGGAAAAGGATCTGTTTAACTTAAGAAGGAATTTTATTTGGTCTAGAGTTACTCTGTCATAACGCCAATGTATTTTCGGTAGATTCAAGAGTTGTTCTTGCATTTGTATAAATGTCCATTGTGCCGCCAGTGTTCGCGTGGGCAGGGAAAAGCCTCGTCACCGCTTTCCCTACTATTTTTTTTGGAAGCGTCGATTTTAACTTTTTCGTTCTTTACGTGACGATCCCGCATGACTTTCTTTAGACGTTGCTCCCAACAGCTCCTTCCATCTTCGAATGGTTGATATAAATTTTTTCTTGTAACTGCGAATTTCTTCCATTTCTGTCCGTGTCTCCCTATCGTTGTGCACTGTCATCGTACCTTATTGCAGGTTTTCTTGGAAGTCCTCGATCCGTCCCGTCAACTAGTGTGTGATAAGGTACCTATTAGTTACATGAGATTGCTTCGTACGCTTCGTAATCATTTTTACTACAGATTGCGATGTGATGTGTCCAGTTTACTTGTACGTCATACCGGTTGAAGGGTATCGTCCCCCTACCTGACATCTTATCCATGCTGATTGCTATAGGAGTTTTCCTCCAACATTTCTGAATTCGTTTATACATGACATGATCACCCAGATAAGACAGAAGTAGCAGTCAACTGAAACACTACTGCATTGCATCATTCAGAACTTGACAACTCAGAGTCATCCAGTTTTGGCAGATCCTTTAGGTTGTAGTACTCTTCCTTTGCTTTAGTACGGTAGGTCATTACAGCAGCCAGCGTAATTCGAACTTTTCAATTTGCTAGTCATCTCTGTACACCGATAATAAGGGCCCGATTTCTATCATTTAAAGAACAAGGTGCTTAGGTGGCACTTTTTTTGTACTCATCATTAGGCAATCTGAAATTAATTATGCGTTTCAAATTAAAAAGTAAAATAAAAATTAAAACGTTCAAGTAAATAATGAACTAATACACTAGTTATTTTGAATTCAGCTACATTAACGACAGTAATAAAACAGTTGGAGTCATTCTATAGTAGTTGCAGCAGATATTACCATATATATGTATATATATTGCAGGGACGGACTCAAAGAGTGATGCTGCAAACTTAGTAATAGTCTGATGAAGTTAAGTCCAGCTAACTAACTTTTTTCAGATTGTCTGGTAGGTTCACAGCGAATTTTGAATCGGGCGCCATAAGCAACGTTGAGTCAGCAGTGATTTAACGGAAGAATGTAAACTAGCTTTTGTTTGGCACTTGTATGATTTAGTTAAGTCGCACAAGCTTTAAAGGCTCATAATAAACAGTCTTAAACGTGGTCAGTTTAAACTCTTGTTTCTGGAAAAAGCTGAATGTGACCCAAACTGGTATGGGGTACGTGGGCAGAAAGTGGTTTGCTCTTTCTCCAAACGGTCACTTCACGTGCAGGCTAATTCTTTGATAAAAAAAATGCTCGAATTATTAGTGCAGTTAAGTAAAATCCACATGAACTTTTGCAAGATAACAGATGATACATCACTACCCGAATTAAGTGTTTCAAGAATCTAGCAAGCAATGATTACGTCAATCGGGTAAAAATTTGGGTTTCCTGATCATTCAACCGATTGCCAATTGATAAACCGTGTGTGCATGACCAATCATCTTTCGAAACTGAACGTTTGATAACTTTTTCCAAAGATGGTGATGGGTGATGAAAAGTGGATAAGATACATTACGCTACTCGACACAGATCTTGATCAAAGCGAGAAGAACGCGAAATCTGAGGTCGCGAGAGTCTCTCAGGCGAGAGCTAATGCCGAACCCAAAAAAGATAATGCTGCGTATTTTTTGAGATTTTAGAGGAATGCTCTTGTATGAACTTCTATTAAACAATCGAGGTGCTGTCCTTAAATCTATACTCTAGGTTAGGTTAGGTTAGGCCTCACACATCGTGACTTGACAAAGATTGTGCGAGTCTAATTGAGCTGCCTTACCTAGCGTATCACTCTTGACCTTGCTTTTCACGATTATTTTTTTTCTGATCCTTGTAGGACTCCTTTAACGACAAAAATTGGCTGTCTTTTGAAACAAAGATATTAATTTCTGGAAAGTTACTCGAAAAGCCGCCTGAAATTTGGGCAAGGGTCATCGCTAGTAACGACCAATATATCATTGATTAAAGTTGTCTGAGTAAAACATCGTTGAAAATGAATTTAAGATTAGGTAGAATTCCCCTGCGAACCAATGGGACGACTTCATAGTACTTCGATCAAATTGCAAGTTGGCGACTATTACGCGTTTCTAAATAAAATCACATTACATTATCTGGCTACTTATTTCCTTGCAGGTTCACCTATTGCATGTGATGCAAAGGAAATGGTGAAATTAGCTAAGCGACTTAAAAAAGAGAACGTCAATGTTGACGTAATTAACTTTGGGGAGGACGAAGCAAATGCGGAAAAGTTAAAAAGTTTTGTTGAAACGCTAAATGGTGGGAGAGAAAATGCAGGTTCGCACCTGGTCACCGTAACTGCGACACCCCACCTTAACGAGGCGCTGATTTCGTCACCGATTATCCAGGGCGAAGACGGCAGCGGCGCCGTACCAGCCGGCGGGTTTGAGTTCGGAGTTGATCCAAATGAAGATCCTGAACTAGCTATGGTAAGCAACCAGCCAGTCTCAATAGTGTTATCAGTACGAATACCATGACGAACGCATCAAGTGCAAAAAAGTCAATGTGTCTTTTGTTCACCTGTTTCAAGTAAGGTGCCTTACGGTGATTGATGATAACAGTAAGTCATTGTACAGTGAATCCATTAGTATAGTAGACGATAAACAGCGCAACATACTGAAGTTTGCTGTCAACGGCATTTTAAAAACCATACCCAGATCTTTATAGTGTTCTTAGAGCCAATGAAAAGGCCTTTAATTCGCATACGGTCAGTGCGTTTTTGCGTACCCGAGGTTGAATTCAATTAACGATAGATGTATCTGCTTTTCGGTAGGCACTACGTGTGTCCTTGGACGAAATGCGACAGCGTCAGGAGGCCGAGGCTGGTAGTGCCCCAGGAGAAAACATCCGATCCGCAACAGCTACTGCGGCCGCTGCGACCGGGGCCGCTTCAGCAGAAGAGGACGGGCTTGAAAAAGCGCTACAGATGTCGATGCAACCCGGAGCCGAATCAGGATCTACAAGCTCAAATCCGCCAGCTAGCCAGCGGGCTTCAGAGCCGAACTTTGCAGCCATGACAGAAGAGGAACAGCTTGCATACGCAATGCGAATAAGCTTGCAGCAACGTGAGTGAATGTTCTCCGAGCTTGTAGCCTTTCATCATATCTGTCCGTCTACATATATCCTTTTCGTTCTCTAAGTTTTTTTATGGAGCTGGTTCTGACCTCTAGGCGTCTGTTTTAGCTGCATCCGTAAAGTGTTGATCGTCATTTCAAGAATCACGCGTAGATGTCTGTATTAAGAATATGCACTGCGTTACTATTTTCAGAGGAGCCAATGGAAACTGATGACGTTGCAAAAAAGGATGTCGAGAAAAAGGTTCGTTCAAAAACTCGTGCTACATTTGTCCTCATAAAATGCTTATTTTTTATTGCATATATTTGAGTATACGCGTTAACTAAAGCCGCTGCAAGGTACACTCGATTCTTACTCTTCATCACCACACACTGTATTGACCACTGTTTAAAATTTTTTGCATTGTTTTTACTTGGCGATGCTTTCAATCATTTTTCGTATACCCAAAAACTGATATTGGACCTGAGCTGCTTTGGGACGAATTTGGCTTTATCTCGGGGGTATATATTCTGCGATAATAGCATATATTGAAAATTGACACCACTGTGAAGTAATTTTATGAAGCTTTTTTTATAGGGAGTAAATAGTCTTCGACAATCATAAGCCTAACTCAACAATTGTGTACTTAAGCCTCTTAAACGGAGGCTGGTTTCAAACTTAAACCTGTTTGCGTTGAAACCACATTCTGCCGCCGAAGAAAGCATCGCGAACTTGTCGAGATTTTCGGCAGTTGAGAAAGAACGAAATAGGAATTTTAGAACGGGAGACCCGAAACCAAAGAGAAAATTACCCTGTTCCTCTTGCAAGGAAATATTTCATAAGCTTTCATATCAGGAAACGTTTTTTATACTACGTTTGTTTTCGTGATGCCATTTATCATTCTTATATACGTAGGGGGTTCAATGCTACATAGATGAACGCACGATTTATGTAGATAATTTTTAGGAAGTGCACTAAAGTCTGACTTAAATGCAAAGGCGGCAAAGAATAAGGAAGCTGCCTCAACTAACGAGGCGGTTCCGACGCTTACTGCCGCTTCACCATCGAAGATTCCCCGCCCTTCAAAGGACAAGCCACCTACTACCAACGTGCCATGCTCAAAAAAGTCTCGAAATAAGAGTCTGAAAGAGAAAAAAGACAAGAACGATGACCAGGCTAGCAAGAAGTAAACCTATCGAAAGTAAAAATAGCATTGACCGACAGCTGCAAAAATGATACGAGTAACCGTGATGAAAGACAAAACCAGGAAATGGAGAAAACTAAAAAGGGATATCTAACTGTCTGTCAGGTTCATATATAGTAGGAAAGAAGCGTATATGGAAAGAAGGAATTGCCGAAGATATTCGAATAAAGCGCAGAGAGAATATTAAGGGGGGGGGGGGGGGGTAGACTATTGCTAGTCACATCTTTAGACATATTTAGCAGCTGATTCTTAAATCATTAAGTATTCGAAAACTCAGCTGCTTTCTTATATAGCAAAACATTTAACGGCACCAATATCTATCAAGCCAAAAACTCAGCGACACAGTAAGTGCTTCCGTGTGTTGTAGGAGGTATAAACCAGCAACTAGAAAAGACGGGATAAAAGCTTTGTTTTATTTAGACATTAAGTCATCACTCATCTACCACATTTAAAAAGGTGTCACCTAAAACATATTGGATGTGAGCCACGATAGTTAGTCGAGCGCTTCAGTAATATTTGACGACATTTCTCTATACTTCGAGATTCCGACACTAGATTCCGAGGCTATATATTTTAACGTGTACTTTTTTCTTGTTAAAATGGGTTTACAGGAGTAGCGTATTCCGGCGATAAGTGACAACAAATGGATTAAACGCAAACAATTGTTCGTAAATAAATGGAATGTATTCACATAGATCAAACACTATATTCATCTACATACGCAACCGATTAAGAAGTACTGTGTGGTATTAGCTTAGGGTACACATATACATAAGGATTATATGCATTCTATGAATGGTGAATAAAGAAGCACTTAGAAATTATTTATATTTAAGTCAATACTTTATTTGTCTTCTCGTCCTTTGAAGTCGCTTTATCATTTTCTTGTCATATATATATTTAACAGCAAACATCTGCGTGTCAAGTAATCGTTAACATAAAGTATTACGATTTTTTCTTTCTTCGTAAACTACAGACTATCTGTTATTTTGTCGTTGATAATACCCTTGTTGGCTCATGTATGAAGCGTTTCTTGTCCAAACCCCTGTACACGTACCTAAAGTTGAGCAGAGAAGCTGAATATCTACGTCAACCATATTTCCTTGAAGACTATGGCATTTTTCCGTATCAAGGCCAGGCGACAAATGCTAATCAAGGCCAGGCGACAAATGCTATCTAAGTTTAATGACAGTTAAATGCCGGCGACAGCCTCGAGGGATACAAATAATGCCGGCGACAGCCTCGAGGGATACAAATCTCAGTTATAAGTTTAAATTGACCATAATTATATCGTTCAAAAGTCGCAGCATGGTAAAACGGTCGATGTGTGTTTAGAAACGCAAAAGAAAAACTGAAATAGTCTTAGCAGCCACTGATCTAGAGTGTAAAAATATATTTAATCTAGACTTTACGACGAGACAATATACTCGGTTTTTTCAGAGGTGACCTGGAATTCGATAATAAAGAGACAGGCACGTTATAAACCTATTTACTCTGCTACCTGAAATCATTCGATGTTTTAATGTCGCACTAGGAAATATAAATCAAAATTATGATGATTTAGGTTTTCCGTCAATATTACTATTTGTCGATATCGTAGCTTCCACTTGCTCAAGATAAAACCAAGATGATATCGATCATTTTTTTTCTTTTTCTTTTTAATTTTTTATTATAATTATAAATTTCCATTTTGAAAATTAGTAAAATTTATCAGTACGTTATATAAATATACCGAATAAGATACGGCGAACAATAGCTACATAGATGTGCATGCTATATAATTATTAGTCACATACAAAATCTATGAAACAATAAATTTAGGACTTTAGAACCTTTTCTAAAATTCCTTTTATCTGGCTTTTGCTGTTCTGATAACTGGCTAAAAAATTCTTTCATGGCAGTGCACACTTCACATCTGTCTACATAAAGGTTAGGAAGAACGATACCATCATTGACTGCAATCAATAACAAAAAAGACTCGATGCTAGAAACACTAAGGTGTTTTTGTTGTACCTGTAGGTAAGCTAACTTCACAGATCACAATACGACTGTCTTTTTTTTTACAAGAGAACAAGTATTCTAGGATTGGTACGAAAGTTAGTCTGGTAAGTTATGTATATATACATATATGCATATTTTGTTTAGTATAGGGCTACGTACCGAATAATCTTTTTGACTGGACTTCCGGTGGGACTTATGCTGTCGGGTGACTGACTTGGAAGAAGCGCAAAACCTTCTCGAGAAATTAGGCCGTTTCTGCGATCTTCCTCAAACTGACGAACCATCAGTTCCAGATTGTAGCTAAAAGTCACGTCACAAGGAGGAACAACTAATTACTCATCAACCCACACATTTGAATTCAGTTGCAGTTTTATATAGTAGCTATGCCTTTGTAACAATCCATTTGCGTCAGTGGTGTCGTTAGCAGAATATTCTGCCTGCCGGAAACTATTCAGCGTAAATCAGCGTAAAATTCAGCGTAGTTGAGACCTTTCTAAATGAATATTCTTTTTGAATAATTTATAGTAAACAGTGAGAATGTTCACATGATTCTACTGTAACGATATACAATTGTTAACTTAAGTCATAACCTGCAATTGCATTAGTACATAAATGATGAGACTTATCGTAAACGCACCAAATCATGGAAGTGCAAACCTTAACTATCGAAATTATAATTACGTTAATAGTTTACCGTTCCCTGTAATTGGTGAAGAAGAGTCTCACTTGTGCCTCTGTTTTATTGCCAATTAAGCGAGCTACCGCCTTAAAATCTTTGCCGTAGACGCGAATCGAATGCACCGCAAGTATAAGCTCGCTATCTGTCCACGGCGTACCCGTCGCGCATTTATTGGCTGCAAGACTGCTATTGCACAGTCTACGGTACATTTCCACCTGAAGCGTATTTCAACAACTCAAACGGTTAGAGACAATTATTCATAGTGGTTATTACCTTCGTTAACACACTTGTTGCAACGAATTTCCGGTACAAAAAAACGAGGATGTACGTTTAATAGATTGATCGCAACATAAGATACTACGATAACGACTAAACGAAAATCGTGCATTAGAATTCTTGCATAGAGCCTACCTGTTTGTGGTCCTTGCTGTCAACTCTATTGTGCACGAGTTCCTCACTAAGTCTCGCTGAGGTCTCTTGGAGCTCAGCAAGTTGCTTTGAAACCGTATCATTTTCAATAACTTGCTCTAGTTCGTTTAACGTAAAACGAAATCTGTCACCACTTTGAGGTGGATCAATTCGCCGGCTAAATAAGATCCTACCAACCCTTGTAATGATGGGTCTGCTCTTAATACTGCGGCCATTTTTCTTTGGACTGCCTCTGCCCACAGGATTATAGTCCGGGTCCTGACTCAGCGGCGGGTCGGGTGTTTCGCGAATTTTAGTTGAATAGTAAAAATCTAAGAGTTGGACAATACTTTTATTTGGCAACAGGTCCTTGTAACGATGGAATTTTTTTTTGTGTTTTGAAAAACATTTTTTGAAGAGAACTTTTTCGTCATTAGTCCACCGAACATGAGGATTCCCAAGAAATTTTTTAACTTCCGGTTTAAAATCATCACTAGAGTAGTCGGGTTCAAAGAGTAGATCCGCTTTGTGGATTTCCGAACCATTAGTGTACGGGACAAGAGCTGGAATTTCAGCCTGGAATTCAGGCCCGACCCGAACACCACCTACAAAAGTTTCAACATTTTAGTTAAGGAGATTATGACCATTATTCCTGTCATTTACCTTATTTGAATATTGGGATAATTTATGTAAGCTTACCGTTATGATAGTATTACTGCTATTAACGTAAATATTTTAATATATCTAGAAACATAGCACCTGTTAGTTTTCCTGCAAATTGGCCAGGAAATAGTAGCAGCCTGCATGTGTAACCCTAACCCATGACTGTGAATATAATTGCAATAATCGATCGAAAATATTTCCGATAAAACTCACAAATATTATCTGTCCGTAAATATAACTAAATATATGCATCGAGTTCCACGTTTGGAAGTACTTCGTATGCTATCCAAATACGTAAGAATATCAGTAATCAACCAATCCATACAGTTTTCCTCCTGTGTTAATCGTAAGCTTGATAATAAAAATGTATTGAATAATGATCCACATAACCAAACTGTTGAAATGATTGAACCTCGCATATGAAAAAATTATCATTACCGTCATAATGATAATAATGCGAATAATGCTCTAGTTAATATATACCAGAACGAAATGCACTATCGTATAAATATAGCACTTGGCCCAGAGTTTATCGGGGAACCTGCCTAAGCTTAATCAGGCTAATACCTCACCATCTGTACTGGGTACCACGCAACGCATTAGATACCATTCAATACATCAAGCCCACTGGCTTTAGTTAAAGGCCCTATCAAAGACTCAAATTTTTCCTCAAATATTCCTGTGAATCAAGACGTCTGGTTTATTTGTGTGGAAACCTGTTATCTACACATTGAATCGTTGCTAAACAACTACACAGATATTATACCAATTAAGCCTATAAATATTTTGGTGTCGTTGTTAAAGTATTCGACACGATCCCTCGAAGCGACAATTCTATGGAGCAAGCAAACGGTAATTCTTATTCACAGTGAAAATCAACATTGAATTGTACACAGCGTACGACCGCAATTCCTACGAGATCGCGTACCTCCGCATAATAGGTCAAGTACTTTTATGCTAAAACTAATAACTGAAGAAATTAGACATCGCTAACGGGAGCGGACTGTTCGTGTGTGACTTTTGTCTGTCGCCAAGGCCAGATCACAGCGCACTGTCCGGTCTTGTGTCTTGCTTTGAACAAGCGGACCAACAGCGCTTATCAAGACACACGATATCGCAACGAAGTACGAAACTACAATATTGAGGATTATAAACCTGAGGTGTGGACAACTTAACAGAATTATTATGGACATCCACTAATAGGAGATTTCCCCCAACTTTGCTGAGCCTAGAAATTGGCAGCCGCTCGAGCCCTAGCGCGAATTACGGCCGCATATTGATGAGCTGGCCTGAAGAATGCTATCGCGGGTTGGGAAGATTCGAATATCCTCACTCCTTCATGGGCGATGAAACAGGCGACTTGAAAATGGCACCAGAAAGAAGAAATCGCACAAACAGACCCTTGGAACTGGCTCCGTTGACACACAACTAGGATGAGAACACAGTTAGATCTGTCTCACTGGGACTGAGCGGATTCTCTTGTCATATAGCGGAAAATCGTCAAACAACGGGTGTGTTTCCAGTCGTTCAACACCGGACCTGCACTATAACCGTTGATCTGTCATTGTTGAGGCACTTACTGGTTTTCACATCGCCCTCGGCTCTAGCGCGGCGGCTGGGACGCGTCATCGACGGCGCTGGTTCGACTCCAGCGAGAATCGCGGGATACCTGGTCAACTCCCAACAAAGCGCTGTTCGCTCCCCTGCGAGATTTAAACGCACACGGTTGCCAGCTGAGCTGGCGACCGGCGAGATGGTGGCGACATCTGTGGGACACAGACCATTTATACGCATCGAAGTAGCCATTCAGCAAGTAGCTGCAACTTATTAGCGACTTCTTGTAGGCAGTAATTTTCATCGAGTAGCGTTTGTATTACAATACTAAGTTAATCTGGGTTAAAAAAGTAGACATAGAACTCACTAACCAATTAATGAGCACAGGTCAGCTGAGCGTTGGCAGCACCATTCCTCGGCTGCTCTGTGGCGCCAGACTATTGGGGATACTGAATATCTAGCTACCTGAGTTGAATGATAGTCTACTCATCTAGTGTAACACGATTGTATAAAGTTTGGAAAACCTCCTAATAATTGATTCGTTTCTATCGGCAGTTAGATATTCTGTGGATCGTTGCACATTCTAAGCAATTCCGTTGAAGCTCTAGCGTTCGTGCCCTCTCTTTGAAATGGTGACGGCGATTGGTTAAAGATTATAGATTAGGTTATTTTTGAAAATTATCTCTTAGGTACATAATGGAACACTTTAAAATTTGCCAGTATAGTTATTGAATTAAATGTTTACGATGATACGTTTACGAGCAATTAATAGATTAAAGTAAACCTCTTTCTTAGCTAACTAAATTATGATAATCGTATTTGATATTACTTAATCTAAAACTGAAGTCACAGCTCATACGTCACACATTATTTTGTCAACTTCTTAGAAATCGATGTTGTCGTCAGAAGATTGGAAAATCAGGCGCTTATTAGGAAAACGCCCATTTGACTTCCTTCAAATAAAAGAAGTTCATGTCTCTGCAAAACGTCCGCCTTATTAAAACATGGAACTGTCGTGCTGCTCCAACTGGACCGAATTAGCTCTGGTTCATTCCTTTAAAGTTTAGCTGCCAAACTACACTAGCGCATGTAATTGTCATTAAACTCCTTAAATCATATGTACAAAAAGCCAGATCACGGTAATTTATTTGTCTGCCTCGATAATATTCTGGCCGTCAACTGAGGCCTTATTTAACAAAAAGCAACGTGTGTCGAAATCGTCCTATTCGATGCATTTTGCCGGGCTGTAGATTTGATATCCGTCGGTTACTGAACGCCCGCTGTGACTACCTATGTAAGAGGGTTGACTGAGCACGCAGCCGAGCAGTGCCAGCGGACGTTGAAGTTTAGCTGCATCTGTGTATGTTATGGATAAATAGTATTGGGCGAGCTCTTCTGGTCAACGCGGACCCATTTCTATTGAAAGCCGCTCGTTCGGAGTGCGACGAAGTCGACAACAAAGTGTCTCTGATCGTTACTATCCGATTGCTAGCTAATCTGGTTTGAAGAGGTTACCGCTCTCAGCTGGCTCGAGTGAAGGATCTATTCTGGGACGGGCGGGAAGAGAGTCCGGGAGTTCGACACTCAGTCTTCTTGAGAAACACCACCGAACACGGTGATCTATGGCGGCGCAATAGAACAGGATGGTGTGGAGCGAGTACAAGTAAGCGCGGCTTTGTGATACTTAAGTACAACATAGAAAGGACAAAGCATACGGTATCATTTTCTTTCATCGCTAGTGTGGTTATGAACAGACGATGAGGAGTGGCTGACAACATTGTTACGTTAGAAGTCGTCTGGGCGACATCAGGCATAGAACGTCAACATTACACTATGGGTGAGTTCTCTGAAAGAGAAAGGTTGTGTAAAATAAGCCTCTGAAAAGCTGAAGCTGTATAACTTACTCTGTGACCCAAGTATAGTTAAGTCTAAAAAGCTAGGGGTTTCTACGCCTTTTTTCTTTAAGGTTCATCAGTATTGGATATGTGTATAAGTTATCTACAAATGTTTGATGTGAACTTGCTTGATGTGAACTGGGAAAATGTGTACTTGCTTTTTTTTTTGTTTTTGTTTAATGATGACATGCAGACAGTGAATCACAAAGTGGTTAGTGTCTGCACCTATGATCTTGTATTTACTATGTTATTATGTAGTTAGTACATTGTATAGTCATATATGACTGACTACAGAGGTTTCCAACGAAATCAATGGATATCATAACTTTCCACGTTTTTACTAAAATATTTGCAGATGATTTGTACGTTTTTGGATTTATTTATTTAGTTTTTGGTGCTCGTATGTGATGAGATTGATGTAGATAGTTAGAAAAAAACAAGAATAAGGCTTACGGCTTATTGATTTTACGTGGTCTCCTTTTCAGTCGACTTTTCTTTCCTTTCGAGTAAATGAGTCATTCTACTTCTGAGTTCGAAATTAGAAATATCAGCCCCGTATTAGCAACGCCTATGTTCGATCGAACGAAAAGCCAGTGTAATTCTTCAGCGGTATCGGACAACCTGTTTTTTGTGTGCTCCTACTATATAGTACACTGCATATGGTAAAGTGGCCATCCAGAGCGACTGGCGATGCGACGACGGCTTATTACCGGCTATACACACAGCCAAAATTCAGCCGATCTGAACGGCACATATGTTCCTATGGTATCCGGATAGTACAAACACAATCGGTATCTTTTTCTGCGCTGACAATAACTGTCGTTTTGCGACTTGTCCTGCATTGCCTGGATTTACTACTGTCTGGAAACATCGGCGGCTAGACTTGATGGGTTGACCCGATATCGTTAGGGTGGTACAGGGTCGAGCCGATAAGTCAGAGCGCGAAAATGATCGTATATTATCAGGAGTAGTTGCTGCGACTACAGCGACACCTGTTTCTGTGACAACAAGAAATAAAGTGGTGGCACGCTAATCGCCGTAATTAGTCTCATTTCAGTTTCCCGTTCAACCTGTGGTGACGTGTGGACACTAACTATTGAACGTTTATATATGCTGCTATGTAACCCAAATGGAAGCTTCACAAAATAGAAACACCATCGAACGAGCGGCTATCGCAGCACACCGGCTGTAGCCGCAGAAGTTAATGGTGTTAATTGGACGGTGACTGTAAATGAATGGCATTGGCACCCATCTTCGTCACCTGACGGTGCAGACACAAACATAATTTGCCTCCTTCTGTTGGCCGACAGGCACGCAAGCAGACCGGTTAGTCCGGCGGTACAGGCTTCGGGGATTGCCATAGATGTACGCAGTCGCACAGGAAGAAGCTACATAAATGTGTGTGTGTGTGTGTGCAGTACTTTTGAAGTGAGTTACTAGACTGTTGGATGTAATATTATTTGTCGTTTATTAGTTTAGTGAGTCAGGACGCTCACCCAGATTTCTTTTTTGCTGACCAAGCGAGGCCATTGCTGGCATAGAGGCGCCACTCGCCTTTCAAACCATCTAATATTCTGATGCGTGTAGGGGTCGCCGTTAGTGTTGACTGTTTTTATACAATGCCGCTTATAATAGCGGCGTTGCCGCTGTTCGAAACAGGCAGGTTAGTTTGCGTCGACGGTCACAGTTGCCTCCATAATTGGCGTGCAAGGGTACGGGCGAAATATTTCGAAACGAAAATGATTGCAGCCTGTGCAAACTACCTTGAGCGATGTCAAACAGCGTTGACAAGGTATAACGATAGAGTATTTGCGAGTAACTACATGTAAAATAAAAGAGAGATAGAAATCGCTGCAGTCTGTAATAAATTTTTTTTATTGCGACTCTATCCATTCGACTTGTCGATGACTTAAATATTTAGTAACTTAATGCCGAAGTTGGCAAAGAAATTGGGTTTATACATCTATATATATATAGTATTGTTTTTGTTCTCCAATAATTAACTTAGACATGAAGGAAATAATATATAACGGAAAAACTCAGTTCCACGTGCGCTAGTAATGACAAAAATTATGGCATTGAGATCTCTCAAAAATTTACTCCGAATACACAACATGTCCAAGTGAGTGACTTTACCAAGCTTAGCCTTCATATTTACTCTCGGACTACAAGAAAGCTTTAACATACACAACTTATCGTGAACATTGTTTTCTGTTACGGTGATAGGTTGCCAACGATGACATTGAACATGCCTCATTATTAAACTGCTCTTCGGAAACGAATATGGCTGTTAATGGATTTTAATAGTATCGTGTTGTTGCCGCTTTTATTACTGCGTGATTTTATAGAATCAACGCTGTTATAGTTATAATAATTAGAATAATTTGAAAAAAATATATATTATTTGTTTATAATTTGAAAAGTTACTATCTATATATGTATGCAACGGTCCACCAAAAACCCTGATGGTTGTCATGATCAATGGCACCTCCTTCGTTTCGTCCGAATATTCACCCAGATCTAAAATTTGTATCTATAAACATTTAACATTCTTCTTGACACATGAAACGCCTTAAAGATTGTCAGGTCTTCTTGTTTCTTATGAACGTGGATGGAATACATATGTGCATCGAGACGAATCTTAAGGGTATTATAGGGGATTGGTATTGGGCGTAACATCAAAATACCTATGAAAATATATGCATTTTTTTCATCTTTTTTAATCGAATTTTGGCCTTCACGTAGCGAGAGTGCTTTAAAAGTTACAACTTGAACTGCTTGGCCATGTATCAAACTCTTTGACTAAAAAAAGCGTGCACAGTATCGTATATTTGTCTGAATGTCTGGAAAGGCACGGTCTCCTTCCGCTAAAAAAAGCAGGTCTATATAGCGCTCGTTCTTACTCCTTGATTTTGTCTGAAGCCGGCGAGTTTTCTAGTGTGAACAGCTAAAAAAAGGCGCATCGAACCTAAATATGCTAGCAGGCTCCTTTAAGAATTTTACATTTTGCTTACTGTTCATGTTTACAAACGAATTTTCGATTTGAATGAATGTTATAATCGGTAGCCGAACTTTACATAAACTAATTTCGAATGTGTTGAATAATTAGTTGCATTGAAAATCGTAGAAATGTGTATTCTGTGTAGTTTGCTAAAGTTTACATAAGTTCTGTTTTGCGAGAGTTGTCATTTTACTTGGTGAGCACATATGTGATGGCAAGAATATATATATGCTAATTTAATTTGCATCGAGTTTCCTATATCCGATAAGGCCTCCTATATATTTGGCCAAAGAGCAACGAACCTATAATCTAGTCTAGAACAATAACGCGGGTTTACTGACCCTTCAAACAATATCTCAAATATTTACAGAAAGTTCCCTAATTCTAGATGAAATAACCAGCTATAAATCTGTATACGAGTTTTTAACAATTTAGTGATATGACAAAAAAAAATGATGATTAGTACTTAATTGAAGTATTATATTAAATCCTCTGAACGCCTATAAGTACCCTTATCCATACTATTTTTCATTATTAGGTGTAACACAAATATATGCAAAAATATACAACTGTTGCAGGTTACTGTTCATAGTAGTCGACGCAGTGGTTGAAGCTCGCACTAGAACGAGCTGCAAAGTTCCACAGAGAGTCAGCGCAGCTTTTTTCTAGCTCACTTTTAGAGTATAGCGAATTTCAGTTCTGATGATCGACCTTGGACGCTAGCTCGATAGCGCGTGTCGTCGGTCATTGTGTTGTCAATTGTTGCGTGCAGAAGGTAATCGTTAAGGCATCATGCGCGATTTCACTGTTGCTCCACCTTCGCATCCATTGTAACTGAATTGTTCGTATCTCTACGCTGGTCTAACTGAATGTTAAGAAATAACAACTACCGGAGAAGGCTGGCTACACGTATATTAAATATTAGAAACGTTGACGTCACCAAGCGATACCTGTTGTGCTCATAATTTGTAGTTACCATATGACTATGGCATTATATTAATCAATAGTAATAATCAACAAATGATGTTGTAGACTTAACAAGCCGAGTCAATTTCCAGCCGATCAAAAGGAACAGTAAAAAAGTATTATCGCCTGCATTATAGCACGAGTTCTAGTTTTCAGCAACCACCTAACATCATGTATAATATTATATGTACAATAAAGCAGCAACACACAATGGCAGGAATATGTAAACAATGAATATTTAAGAAAGTTGAGCTATGTCCATATTGAAGTTTACGCAACCTAAGTATCATGTTTCTAAGCTCAGCTAAAAACTTTCAATAGCATACCGGAACAGCGCATGATTCTAAAAAACAGCCTGAAATAAAATACTAGGAAGAAACGAATGCCTATGTCAAAGTTGTTTACTCAGGCGTTGACTTAGGGATCTGATTTAGTGATATGCTTTTAGAAGCTCCCTGTTATGTTCCAATCTTATACCAGGCTCTCACCTGAAGATTTGCCACTCGAACAAGAGGTCTTAACTTCCCTACATGTGTTAATAGATGGTTAGCTCTAGATATGATCCAACCGTTTAAAAAATTTCCGTAAAACACCAATGAAACAGTTTGTGTGATAGTCGTACGTTACTTCTATAGCATTCGTGTCTAGTATTATTATTCGGTTGTGAGAAGCTCATTGGAGTGCGTGTGTAATAGATACATAATTTACCTAATTTGCGAGGCGACGCCGTTCCTACCAGTAAAATAAATAGCATTTGCAAACTCAAAATGCAAGTTAAAGCTTGTCGCGTTGCTGTTGCTAAAATACGCCCCTATCAACCTAAGGACAGGTCACAAGTCCTTAGTATTGTTCTTGCAAATGATGAGCATAGCCAACGTGATAATCCGTCGAGCTACAGGCGCTACTCCCATGCGATAACGATTACGGTTACGATCACACGCAACTTCGATTGTTATATCTGCCATTGTCGTTCTTCGACCTAAAGAAGAACTTACGGTGGTATGCTTACTGATATATCAACCAGTGACTGAAATCACTTTTTCTCTATTTGCTGGGATGTAGACATGATATACAAGTACTTTGTTCAGTATGGTACACTATTATGAGAGTTCTCCATTGCAACAAACGTCCGCGATAGTGAGGACACGATTGATACTCATATTAAACGTATTACGTTACCTTTAAACAGAATAAAATGGTAAAGTAAGAACGACTTTTCAGAATAAACTGCACAGAAAGAGAACTATTGGAGAGTCTGCATGAAAGAGTAAAGCTGCACGGAATGCCTTAAGGTCAAAGATAGTTTTAGTTCTATTAAAAGACCAGATTGGAACAGCGGACACCGATAATGCTGAAGAGGGACGTATTTTTCATGACGTTTTTGCTATCTGTCGTTTAACAGATACGTGCTACCTAACTTTTGCCATTCAGCGATGTTGCAAACGTACTGCATTCGATTATATGTCAAGCATGTCAAGCGCTACTTATGAAAACCAGCAAGAAGCGGAGCGAGACACCTGATGGAATATCTGTTTTTGTTTTTAAAGTAAAGTGCAGTCTGCGAATCCCTGTCTCTCATATTTTGACGTTCGCTTGACAAGCAGGCAGTTGTCAACCTGTTTCGGAGCACCATCTTCTGACCCAGTCTTCAAACACAGTAACAAAAGCGACCCGTCCAACAAACATCCGCTTTCCCTAACCTTGGTCGTATGGAACTATAATATCTTGCGCTATCCACAACGGTACAAATAATTAACGTTTAATCTACTAGGAGCAGCTGATGCGTCGGCCGGAATACTCCGTCATCATGTAAATTGTTAGAGATGCAAAATGGCTAAACTTTAATGATGATCGACGGTAAATCGTTTGATTGTATATTTATTGATTTTAAGTCGGCATTCAAAACGGTCGCTCACGACAAGCTTCTTAACATTTTATCCAATATTCTCTAGGAAAAACTACTAAATTAAACTGAATCGGAGACTGAAAAGAAAGGAGCGTTCATGTATGAATGAAGCCTTTTCAGTTACTGCGAGACCGGCCACAGGACACGAGTTTTAACCCTTCATGTACATATTGTATATTGATTGATTGAAACATGTCTAGGTATAAATGCGTGTACAGCAATCAATGACGGCCAGCGTACGACTGCATCCCAGGAGCCATTAGAATAGTTCTGGAAGTGGTCTCTTTATGTAAATATTAAGATACCTGTACCAAAATGCGTCGTATTTCGGCATGTTTGGCACCGGAATCCGAATTTCAGCTATCCTTTTGGAAGCCAAGTTACACTACGTGGATCTGTTATCAAAGAACTTGATGTATTTACCGCTACTTTTTTAAGGTATAGCATCCATATGACCGAAGTTATAGCCGCTGCCATGAAAGAGTTAAAGAATAGAACCATTTGCCCCTAAAGATACATATAACTATACAAACAATACGTTTTTTCTATTTTATTATACACTCCACCAGTATGGAACACCGGCTTAATAAAAAGTAAAGCGATAACCCTATAAATACAGTAGACCTTCATGCGGGAAGTTGCCAATCGTTGAAACATCAGAACGCATTGTATAAAGCATGATGATACATTTCAATTAACGGAGAAAACAGATGGGAACATGCTTAAAGAAATGTGTTTAAATGGCGATAGAGCAGCACATTTAGTTGATCAGATTCCGACGAACACTTGTAGCTACGAAAACGTTTCAACAAAAACTCGGAAAGGGCACAGTGGCCAACAATCTCTTTGTCAAGAGTCAAGGCCAACAAGCCGCAACGTTTGCTGGAAATCTGATTTACTTTAGGCTTTTTTTACTTTTTTTTTAAAGTAACACAAAATAGACGCAAAATAACGCCAAAAAATGTAATCTGTTCATATAATAGGCTTCAATAATATGAATAATAAAATGCGTTAAATAAGCAATACTGTACAGCATATATGAGATTATTATTGATATGATTGCCGATGACGGAAGAATACATTGCCCACGGCTAAGGCCAGCAGCGGCCCTGTCGATGTTTGACTGCGCTAGAAACACTAGTGTCTTCACGCACAATAATAATTACGATATTATTGAGTTTGAAGTGTTTGTTCTGTTAGAGTTGTATGGTGCCCAGGGATGAATTTTTTATTTTTTAAACTGTAGCACCTCATACTGATCGCATACTCGATGCAATTTCCGTCGCATTTGGCACTACTCTACAGACATTTACAGTCACTGTGTTATTACATACACATGCTAATCAACATAGCTGTTCTTCTACTCATCTCAGATGAGGTAATGGTTTCTGTTCGTTGTCTACTTTTTTCCTCCCACTATCTCTCTATTTCGTTTTAACTCTGCGGAGTTGTTTTGTACGGTCTAAACCAGACGTTTGTACGCTAATACCGACCTCGAGCTGCTCTCGTTCTATTATTGTCTTTGCTACTGCTTGATGCATACAGGCGGACCTAAGCACGGGTTACTGGCTGTACGTATATCGTAGTTGTTGAAGATTTCAACGGTCGGAACTGGCGCAAACGACAGAAATCAGCTGAATGACAGATAAACTCCTATTTATTCTCACTCTCTTTTTTCCTCTTATCCATAGCACGGATCTTGCGGTAGCGCAGAACAGGTGCGTCATTGCCGTGATTGAGGTCGACCTGGCCGTACCGAGTGGGCCAGATCTAGTGACTGTGTCTCCAGCCAGATGTCCCGCTACCCAGATAGCTACTGTGACGGTGACCCAATAGCGAGCGAGTTACATAGACATGCTTGTGAAAAACCGCCATAAATTGACTGACTGCCCATCTCGCTCTGTTTCGCCGACTTGCTGGACGGGTCGCTAAGCAAAAATGAACAGGCGGGTGGACACGTGGACAGTCCAAGGAATCTTTCAGAACAACAAATGTCTTCCGAAGCTCTTTCTTTTTGCCGTTGCTGCATGTCTTCGCTGTCTGTTCAGTTTTACTGGTGCTGTTGTTGTTGTCTAAAGATTCTTCCCGTCGGATACACCTTCTTGACGCTATCCGCCTCTATAATTATGTCATATCTTTTTTATCGTGATGGTACCGTATTTGTAACAACATAAGCAATTGTATTACTGTGTCACTTTCCATATATTCTAGGAACTGCCAACAGTTGCCTACAATTCATTGATTGTTAAAATCGATCTACAGCGGGCGTGTATCCCCATGAATCAGTATATATTGAATATGGTGTGCCGATCTACTAAGAACTGACGCTTTATTTAGTTACTATGTTAAGCAATTCCTTCTGTTTATGCTATAAAATCATTATTACGACGGAGGAAATGCTGAGTGACCGTTCCGACGATGAAGCGACTAGATAATTGAGCTTGCAAATGAAGCTTCTCGCTGGGACCAGGTCACTTTCTAACATCAGCTTCTTATAAGCAGTTACATTTGGCCAGCTTGAGAAATTTTGAACTCAGCAGTAATACTATTGCATAAAACGTATATTTCATTACCGATTCAAATGAAATATAACACATTATACGAGCTTTTAGTCTGTACAGAGAATATTGCGTCTCAGAAATTAAGAAATGTGTGCCAATAAACTAAACTTTGGAGAGTAAAGTATAACTTAGCTTAATAATGGTTGCGCAGGGTATGGGCAAAGTTACGTAGATGAAGCATAGGCCGTTTTTTGAGGTTAGATAGTTACTTGCTGATTTAATTACACGATTGCGTTATTTGAAGTTTTAAGATCATCATAGCCCAATATAATTTTGCCTGAAGTAGGCATACAGTGTTGACAGTCGCTGTTTTAGCCGTCACTTACCGGAAGCTCCGAAGGTATTATGAATTAAAATAAAAAAGGATCTTTCAATCAAGTTAGCAATCATATTTTCGCTTACCTGCAGATAAACTTGCAACTACAACAAGGGTTTTGTGTTCACTTTGTGAGGGGAAAATCTGCCAGTACTTCCATTGACATGCTTGCCGGCTGATTACTATTGCAGAAAATTACTTAGCGCTGTGTTAAGCCTCCAAGTTCAGTTCTGTTCTGTTTTCCCAGCTTCGCATGCTAACATTGCTATTGCAATATGTTATTTGGCGAAGCTCTTTTTTGTTGTAACCGAAACGCTGACTTTAGTTACGTAGAGCAACACACAGTTAGTGACACGACGTGAGCTAGCGAGCCCCCGTTGTGGAACCCTGTGCACGTTCACCTGCGGTGCTCCCGTCTTAACATCTGCATTCGTGGCTTTTGCAGAGTTTAAATTGACGGTAAGAAAGAAAGGGAACTCTCGCTATTGCTGTCAAGCTGCCAGCGTTCGCCGTCGCTCTTCCTTGACTTCGACGGCTTGACTCTAACTAGTAGCCAGGTAAGAGGGCCGGCAATATCGTAGAACGATCACTTCTCTTTCCTTTCTTGCAGTTCAGTGGGGCAACGGACACCTAGTGACGACCTCCTCCGCTGCCGACGACTGCGTCGCGGTTCGGTTTTGTTCGAAGCGCGAAACGGGACAAAGCAAAGCTGAGTACTGGAGTCACTCATTCAAAAGTAGCCAACGAGACAAGAGTCTGGAAGACGAGTTAGCTACGCCGGCTCGTGCTCCATTCGCCCCTAGTGGTATTGTGCTGTTGCTTTGACGTTCTTTTTTTTAACGCTGTGCTTCTATTTTTTAACATTAAGCCGATGAGCATCAATCCGTGAACAACAACTCGTTACATTGTAGCACAATTTTTTTACGGCCGAGCTTGTATGCTACTGGGTGCTTGCCTTGAAATAGTGTGTTAAGAGCTTCTGCTCACTAAGCCAGCGCACGATAATATGGATGAAAATGGACTGTCTTTCAAACGCCAGCTGTTGTACACCAGTTCTTCGGGGTACTTCCAAGCGATTAGAAATTTTTACAGGAACATGCAGGCCACATGAGCAGTTTGAAAAAGCACTTCAACATAAAATTGACGATAAGTTGACCGAAAGAGGCCGGTTCGTGCGCTCCAGCTGACAATATTTTTATCATTTCGCTAATCTGAATGTTAACATGGATCGTTGTTTGCCCGCCTGTTTGATTGTAGCGAATATAGGCCAGGCAAGCAAGAGGTAAACTTGTATTGTCTTAAAGAGTCGTCACCGTCGTGACAAAACCGTCTTCGCGGTACTGCTCTTAGGTTGTTTGTCGAGCCGCGGCAGCGTTCTATCATTCAAGTAGCCAGTCAGCAGGGTAGATGTCAGCGTGATTGTGCTGTGTTTTGTTTTCGTCGTACTGCAAGCAAAACGACTAGTAGTAGAACGAGTTCATAGAAGACGTCATGACGTGAAAGGTACATCGAAGCATAGTGCGTGGCGGACTAGGTTTTACTAGGAAACAAACCTGATTATCGTTCTGACACGGAAACCGATATCTACTCTATAAATGGAACTGGTTGAAGTTCGGTGAACATACAACGATATTTTGGACTATGCCCTTCTTCAGCCTGCCCCAAGAAGACCATTCGTACATTCAGGGCAATCACGTTTAAGAAATTACACGAGAGCCAGGTGGTGTATTGTGTATTGTCAAGGACGTTAATACCCGATCGATTATTTTGTGGCATGAAGAAAAGTGACGCCTCATCGTGTCTAGAAGGAATCGAAGATAATCAGCTATACGTTAGATTTGTATGGTTTATTGGATAGAAAAGCAAGAAACACTTGCAAAACATAGCTACTGATCAAAGAGCTGACTCAAATTTTCATTAAATTGTTTTCCTCTAGCTATTGTAGTACACAGCAACGAATGGCCGTTACGGCTCACAATGTTCTAGCAGCAGCATCAGTAGTTTCATGGTTTCCAGCCGCCAGCATCTATGTCCGTAGTCGTGTCTTGTCTGTCTAGAACTGGAAGCGAATTCCGTCATGTGCTGTTACCATCGTTGTCTAGTAGCAATAAACGCAGCGGTTTTAACTAAGTCGCGCGCACCTTCCCCATACCGATTAGGAGGACAACATCGGTCGGGAGCGTGGCCGGACATCTCTGAGATAGCGTCTTCTCTCGTAGTAACACCAGTAAGTACTCCCAAAGTGTCTTGCTTGTGATACCAGATTGCTAAACTGGCTGTAGTCGCTTGACTTAGCGGCGATTCTGCAAAAAAAACCTGAAACATTCACGCGAACCTATTCGATGAAGCTTCGAACACAAAACCCGAAGCTGTATCAGTCAACTATCGTATTCTAGCACTGTGGTACTTGAATAGTCCGATACAGAAGATCGATATTTCTGTTGAACCGCGCGCAGCTGTTTCCGAACACTTCAAGAGCCATCCAAATGCAGACTGGACTTGTGTGATGTTCTCTGAAGGAGCTGATGCGTGCGGGCGGAAACGAGTGAAGCATTGTACTAGCGTCACCCCGCGTACATGGAAGCAATTTATGTTTAGATATAAAAAAGGAAGACCTGTATTCTATACTACAAGCGACTGCGAATGATAAAACCTGCGATACGAGAACAGCCGGAGGCAGTGAATATTCCCAAGGGGACCAGCTTTGTCAGTGGGTGTTGTTTCGCTGCATCAGCACATATCGTACTAAAAAAATTTTAAAGATTGCTACTGAAAGTGATGTCCGAACGTGAGATCCGATACAAGGAAGATTTTGCTACAGGTAATCAGTACTGATTGAATCATATAAATAATGGCTGCACATGAAAAAAGCGTTGACTGTACTAGCAGCGTCTGAAAAGTAATCTCGGTGTTTCGCTCACGAACGCAAGGACATAGTGTCCTGCTAGAGGCACCTTATTCAGATAGACCCTGTTCAAGTTGAGTTGTTCAGAATAGTGCGCTAACAGTGATACGAGCCGACAAACGGTCAACCTTTTCCGATTTCTAGTCGGCGAAAGATATAGCCAAACCAAATAGTATATATTAAATATTTGCTATGGTCGCAGTGCGTCACCTCACGCTGTGGATGTGTCTTTGTGGTCTTTACAACGATAGCGGCTAGATTCTATTCCTTTTGCAGCATGGCGAAAGTGTCGATACTGTCGTCGTTGTTGTTATGTTCATCCACACACAGTTCAGCTAGCCAACCCTTCCAGCAAGTTGGTCAGTTATCTAATCAATTTAGCTTAATATCCAGAAGCGTCTGTCTAAATCAAGCGCGCAAATATCCCCCGAGTAAACACAAAAGTGGTTTTAACCGTCGCTGCTTCTAGTGATTTCGGCTGTGCGATTGCGGGAGAAAAGTACGGTCAAGGCTCGCTGTCGTTATTGTAGTCGTCGTCTTTGTCACAGTACGCCTGCCAATGAGGTGGTGGCGTGAGGTTGCATAGTTGATGAGACGTAGGTGCAATAACACTGATACAACACGCTCACCTGTTCAGTCGGCCATCTCCTGCCGTGTCGCTTATCGACAGTCGTCGCCTGCCCGCCTGCCGCTTTGGCTGGCATCGTATCCATCGATACGGGTGGTGATTAGTGATGCCGCTGGCCAAAACGGACATCGAGACAGCGACAGGATTCCCATCACAGCAGCAGCTGTCGCCTCCTGAAGGCGCGATAGAAACCCCAAGTACTTCTGCTAATGCGGGCGAGCAGCTAGCTACGAGATTGTTGTCAGAAGCTAAAGAAAAGCACGCCGCCTGCCGCTTGTGTGTCGCGCTCAGTCTAACCTAAGCGTAAGGTTTGTGTTAAGTACTTAATCTAACAGGTTACTTTTGGTGCCTGCTTGGTACCATTAGGACATCCATTATCTACAGTGTACTACTATACTGAACAGCTTACCGTAAGAGCTATACCTGCGTGTAGAGTACAACACTTATATAATTATAACTACAAGGAACAACTATGTTCGACGGATTATAAAGCACCGAAAGCTGACATGGAACTTCTGACCTCTGATAGTTGATTGCTCGTAAATTAAACAAACTGTAAGCTCAACTTCTATTAGGGACGCCGAAGTTCCAAGAAGAACGGAAAAGAAAAATCGCAATAATGTCACTACATGGCGCCGAGATCACGGATGAAGTCGACCCGCTTCAGGAGCTTCATGAGAGCTTCCGCCCACTGAGTAGGTGTACCATTTACCTTTTTAAACAAAGATTACAGTTCGCTGGTCTTCTTCTAAATCTGTTTCCATTGTTTTTATTTTACTTGCGTAGGTAGACATATGCAGCCGGGTTAAGAAAAATGAATACCAACAACTCAATTCAGAGTTGCGTTCATAATACGCAGGCTCATTTGTTTCTGGAAACTCGTACTAGTTGAGATTACAGCATTTTAATGAAAAGCGACTTGATTTTTCAGCGGCTTTTAATGGCAATGGTGTGAATACCTCTAAGGCGCAATTTTCAGCTTGGTGTTTTGCTTTAAGTTAAATAGGACTAAGATTAAAGTCTTGACTCACTAAAAAATAAGTGAAAAACAAATTATTATTACAGAATATTATTGGCTTGTGACTATACAGAACTGCTGTTATAGTTTAATCTATTTTGCCGCGCCGTTGCCTTCAATTTGTGCCAGCCTATCAAAGTGTTTATGTGCTCGTTATGCTGCAATGAGGGACAGGCAGCATTATGATCTGCTGCTGTTTCCGTCCCAATCTCACGATGAGTTCTGACAGTGTTGTGTCTGTGCATATGGCACACAATTGCTATTTGTAGAACCAGCCCATTCATCAAAATAAAACATCATTCGTCGGGCTAAAAGCGTTACTTACACTATATTCCATTCGTATTGTTCCTTCGGAGTGTCACGAGGCTCAGCTTATAAAGCATACGTGAAAAGTCATAGATATCGCTCATTACTGATAGCAGAGTGTCTTTGCGGCTCTTTTTATGCCCTTGGAGACCGTAGTTTCTTTCGGGCATTTTTTCAGTCGATTGGCTAGTACGCAGTCTGCAAAGCGTCGCTGTGAAACACCCTCTGGCAATACAACGATCAAAGACTAAGTGGTACACATTTTCAATACAATACGACTGCTTATAATGCTCAGCGCAAAAGGGACTATACTGTAGTTTTAGCCGTTTTTTTTTCGGCCTGTGATTGTCAGTAACTCGAAAACATGCTTTGCAAAAATGTCTATTCATGTCATCATAGTTTCGGTAACTAGCTTTATTGTGTTCTGTACCATACGAAATGCGCGAAATTAAGACATTATTTGTGTAGATAAGGTTACTTTGTCACTATTTTGCTACCCTATTTCTATTACATAGCTCCGAATTACGTAGTTCAGTGTTAGTTCGGCGGCAACAAATGGGTACTATCTGGCTAGATCGCGCTTTATCAGTCATCATGAACGTAAAGTCGTATTCATGGTTCTTCCCTGACCTCAGTACAAGCAGCAACGAACCTGAAGCCCGTGGGACTAACTTCTTCGTGATATACCGTATTCAGTTGTACTAGGCTGAAGCAGACTGCCAAATCGGGCTCATTGTTATCGCCAGCAGGACGTTGACTGAGGAGCTGCTTGGCCTAACACTGCTGCTATAACGCTTACCCGCGACGACGTTTATGTAGACAAACAGTAAGAGCCATCTTAATGGCGATGAGCTAGCTCGATGCGTAGGCACCTGCCTATATAAGATGGCATGCATCGCATGTGTCCTCTCAAAGAACCGATTCCGCAAAAATGGCGCGGCTACAATCGCCTACAAATACGCTGTCATGCAGAATGTATCACATGTTAATATTTTCGCCTTTCGGCGGCAGGTGAGAACTTCATCAAAGGGAAGACTTCATAAAAAAAAATACGAATTTTGGTGATTCATGTGCGTTTAGACAGGTAAATTCAAGGTTGAAATAACTACTTCCTTTGCAATTGTTTGTTCGCGCATGTTCGTGCAGTCGCCATAAGGTGATTGTTGTCCTATGACATATGTGTTACTTATTTATTTTACTATTTTTTGTCGTTGTTTAATTACGGAAGGGTCCAGAGCGTTCTGTTTTCGGGCGTTTAATATTTCAAATTATCGCAGCTTGCCCTGAGGATACTGTAACTAAATGTATTCGGATTGCCAGAGCTCCTGGGAACGGGTGGGAAAGAAACCCGTGGCCATCCGAAAAAAATAGAAGCCTGCGGGACAAGCTTATGCAGCCAAAGATGTTGGCCGACTTTTTGTAGCTGAAATGAAATTTCAAGTTAGTCGGCAGGTTTTGGTGTGATACTGGACGATAGTGTCCTTTGCGTTCCGGCATATCTTAATACGCTGTATAGTTATGAATGAAAGTCTCTATGTTTTGGCTTCTGACTAGCTTTCCTCAGCTTTTCTGTAAAACTATAGCAGTTGTTCATAGTTCATAGCAGTCATAGCCGAATCACGATCGAAGTCACGAAAACGAAGTGTGAAGTAAACAAATATCATAGGCGAAACTTCGAACGCTAAGCTGGCCAAAAGAACGAGCACAGCCAAGCAGCAATAGAATCGCGAAGGCTCCTGAACGAGATAAGTACGGTGCAGATAATACGTGCAAACTATATCGGCTACTAAGGATTCTAGAGCTCGTAGCGCTATAACAACAACAACTGACTTGACTAAGACGAGTAACCCTTCGCAACAAATGAATAATAACAAGCAGAACAATAGAACAAACACGGAAGGAGTGTGGAGAAACTTCGCGCTAACGCAAAATCATCATCATCTCGCCCCGTGTCCTCTCTCTCTTTCGTGTCTCCGTAGCGGTACGAAATGTGCACCGCAATGTCTGGATAACCCGTTGGTAAGCATCGGCTACTTCAGAGAGCGCATCTGCTGTTTACGCTCGTATAACCGGTTACGCGCTGTTGTCTTGACCACTGGACAAAGGAAACAAGAGATGAACCAAGCGGCACTCCTTCACCAGAGATCACCGCAAGCACGATCATCACTTTACCGCCATTATCTTGTCATTTTTGTTGTCGTGGGTAAGAGCGAAGTTGGCCGCGCTGCTTCACTGCTAACTGCCAGTGGAGCAGCCATCTCTGTCACCTTGCAATAGATAAGCTGCAAAAGTTCGAGACTATCTGACCAGTTCCCTCGCCTCGTCTGCCTGTATTCGTTTATATGAAGTCCGTTTCGAATTAGTTTAGCGGTGTAGTCCAGCTGCAGCTGTCGCCGTCTTTGTTATTTGCTGTGACGGTTGTATCGTGGTGCTAAGCTGCTGCTTCTAGCGCGTCCGTGTGCGTGTGCAGAACCAGCTGGAACTCCGTCCGTCGACGCACCGTCTCATACTTGTCTGCTTGTTGCGCAGTCTGCAAGGTATTGGCTCTCAGGCACAAGAGACTAAATGGAATAAAAAGCGCTCGTTTCTCCGGCTCTTCCAGCTTTATGGTGATGGTAGTGATGCTAATCGTGTGGTGCAAAGTGGGACATGAATAGCAGCACCGAACTAGTGTGAAAACTGGCGAGCTAACTAATAAACAAATAAACGAGCTCTAGAACGAGTTCCTTCCTGCAAACTCTTTTGTTGCTACCACCGGAGTGGTTTTTGTGGCTCAAATAGTATTTATGGTTGCTGCTGCTGCTGCTGCCGCCGCTCTGGCTTCGTTTGTTTGCGGGCATTTGGAAATTTGCTATCCACTCGTTCCATTGAAGATGTTAGTGCACGATAGTAAGTATTACTTGAACGCCTAGTAATAACATGATAGGTCCTAATAGGCCGTTATGCTATTTTTGCTGGGCTGGGGATGAAATACAAGCGGGACAGGTACCGACAATTGGAGGAATATAGTTGCTGTGAAAACAAAATAATACGATAGAATTAATAAAAAGACAGCAGTAGAAGTCTATATGTGTTCAATAGAATGTGGGATGTGTAAAACGCACCCATGTATCCGAAAGACGATAACCTGGATTTAAATGGAATAAAAAGAAGATATGAAGAAAGAGAATATGAAGAATAGCTACGATGAATGCTTGCTCGCCAGTCTAGTTGTGGCCCGCCCGCCGAAAATATCCGAGTAGATGCAAACATTTAAACAATTCGAACGTTTGTATCCATTGTTATCTTGCACTAAGTGTATATAAGAATCGAACTTTATGCCGTTAAGTATCGTCTATCGTTTTCTTTTACCACATTGTGTACCGCAGTATTCGTACCGATTTCGTTGATTTGCTTCCCTTTTTTTCCCTACTTTTATCCTATTTACTCATTTTGTTTAAAGAAAGTACAGAGAATAGAACTGGTCATATCAGACTGGTATGAGTCTGTTAAGACATTTGGACTAACACAAAAATCTACGTTGTGCTCGCTCATCGTCATTGTTATTGATTTATCTTGAAGTGGCCTAACCGTTATAAACATAAAACTAATACATATAGCTTCTGTCGTGCCATGCGCAGTACGAAATTTCCAATACGTCGGTTTTCTGTTCTTTTTTCACTTTGCAAACATTCCGGTGCTTCTTTCGGCGGTCTAGCCGTAGTAAGAAACATATTGTACCCTAAAACCCCATCGTTGAATTTCGAACTTATGCGTCTTTTATCAATCATACTTATATTGTTACATAGTTATTTCCATTAGCAAGATAATGTATGGGTTTACCAAAAGGTGCCCCTGCTACTCCCTGATTTAACCAGAACACGCGGTACAATCAATAGATGACAATTTATGATTCATCTTTTATGAGACAAGTTATACTTCTTTTTTCTCTCTACAATGCACCACAATATATAAAAAAAAAAAAACAGCATAATATAAACAAACTTCTATATATATATATATATATATATATATATATAAAACAACTTTCTACATTATCGAAACAACTTTCTTTATTTACATAAATTGCATGGCTATTTGTCACAGATGGAACTATTTTTTACGTCGCGTACCGGTGACTGTCATGTAGACATTGTTGGAAATTGCATTCTTATCAATCTGCTATGCTTTTTTTTCTTACGACGTTTATTCAGCTATTAAACAAATAGAATAGTAAAACCTATTGACCAAGTTATAATGGCTTCGCGCTTTTTCTCCATTTTAGAGGAAATGTTAAACGAAGAACAGGAGTCACTACGCGAACGCGTAGCTGACTTAGAGATTAAGGTACTAGAACAGGCCGAAGAACTAACATGTTTAAGGACGACGATCGCAGATCTTACCAGAAGACTGACACAACTCGAAGGCCGTGGTAAGTAGTCCTTTCTGTTGACATTCATTGAGAATTCCTATCGAAACGACAACAGATGGTTACTAACAAACAAAATCCTGTTTTTCGGGCGTTTTAAATAGTATATTGTAGATTAGCTGCATTCCTATTGGCATGTATGTATACTTAGCTTAGATAGATAGAGTTCCGCTGAGTGAAGTAAGTTTCATAAGACTATGTTTTTCATCGATGCCAGTAGCCCCAGTCAGTTCTTACTCGGATGGTGAATCGAATGCTGTGATATGAATATATATATATATATATATATATATATATATATATATATATATATATATATACAGGTCTTAACGAAGAGCGAAGTTCTTCAACGAGAGGTTTATACCGTAACTAATCTTTGCGATTGAGAACTTTTATCTAGTCGTATTTTTTAGTACTATATCAAAATGCGGAAATTGCTTTCCTTTAAAATATGAAATCGTCATATAAAGAGGCGGGCAGTTTAACTGTTAGAAATCCAATGCCTCATCCCCATACAGCCAGTGGTAAAAGTTGGCATGACTAACTGAAATACATTAGCACGTCGCAAGATATTAAAAGAAAGATGCAAGAGCTAATCTTAATTGAGTTCATTTTTTTCAAAAACGAAAATGTCGCTAATTTAGCTTATCTGCGCACTTGTCTATGTGTTTATGATACGAGCTTATTATCTTCAAGTCTGTTTTGTTCGAAGCAGCATTGGCGATAAAGTATATGTACTTTATTTTTGGAGGACAGGTTTTTGTGTTCGAATCACCTTTTCGCGATCTGTAAAACGAAGAATCAGTGGTTCCACCCGATAGCAAACTGTTGGCCTGCCTATTCGTGCTAACATAGAATCATGACAGAGAAAAATGAACACTGACACAGTGGATAGTCCACGGTGGTTAACATCAATCCTAACACAACAACGGTATCTGCCGTCCAGTTGTGGCCCTTTTCATTTCGACTGTTTTCAGAAATATCAACGATGCTAATTTTGCATAATCTAAATCTCGAAGTTATAAGCTGGCCTTTGAGGTTTAAATAGGCCTTATTTGAGTAAACCTGATGTGAAATGCCTCGAGCTATTTTCTAGAATCTTATTTCTAGAATTTTTGTTATGTTAAATAGGCTATGCCAGGATTGAACTTCGTTTCACGACTTCTCGATATTTTCCACGTGTCAGGCTTCGTTTATTGCTAGCTAATTTGTAACAGATGGCTGTCGTCATTTATACTGGTCATTGTTCTATGCTGATATATAGGTCGGTCCGCCCATTGCTGTGCAGTTCCACATAACGTAAAGAGGAAGACCGCACTGATCAGGTGTATCAAGCTATAATTGTCTGTTTCAACTCAGGCATTGTTTCTTTTTTCTTTATTTAATCACATTTGTCGTATGGTATATATCGTTGGCGGGGCTCGAAACTGGGATCCTCCTCTTTTTTCGGTTAGTGATTTGGCCATAAAGGCTACCGCACCGATTTCATTCAATTCTAGCGCTGAGAACTGCAGATACGGCGGATAATGCTAAATACGTTCCTTGCTACATATATACATATCTTCCATGTATTCTACGCATGCATGCTTGTGATGCCAGACAGAAATTTCTTCGAAGAAGTGTTTAACTAAAGATGAGCGCACTTGGAACAGTTTTATCGTGCGATCCGAATGTGCGACAGGAAGGGACCATCGTCACATTGGCGCAAGCGGCGCTTCTACAATCATCTAAACGGCCATCAGCACAGCTGATGCCGGTGATCAATTAATGGCTACAATGGTAACCGTATTATTGTATTATATTATATTGTAAGAGAGGACCCGCAGAGCCGTAAGTACCAAACGTCGCAGCAGACGCGATGATCGTTGCTGGCAGTCGTACGGACACGGCCATATCCACCGCTAACCGATCCCACTGGTGGGAAGCAGATAGACGCACAGACGGACAGATGGGCATTAAGTGATTTGTCGCATCAACTCTTTCGATGTTCCATGCTTTGCTCTGCTGCTAAACGTTGTTTCGACGTTTACTCGTGTTGCAGCCGTGAGACAGACAGGAGCAGTAGAGCGTCGCCAAAATCTGTTGACGGCGTCGATAACCAGCAGCGTTATGTCTGCTTTGCTCAATGCCTGTTGCTCCTGCGCTCGCTGTTCGTTGGTCACGCGGCGTTGGACATCGCGACGTTGCCGAGTCGTTTGATTCAACGGTCGACACAGCTCAAGACTGATAAGGTCATCGAGTCAAAGACGATGGCGACCTTCAATTTAAACCGGCGTCACTCGCACGTCATCAGTAACACCTACGGCCCCATTGCTGTCGTTGTCATCGTGGTTGTTGTTGTTACTATTGTGGTGATAAAGCCTTTGTGGGTACCCCTCAAGTAGCGGTTTCGTTTTTTCCCCACTGGTACATCCATATGGCTATTGTTAGGAATAAATAACATAAGATTCTATTGCAATAGTATAGATAGGATGTTAGACAATAGCGTGGATCGTGGGATGATCATCAGCATAGTGCGTAGTCACGTTTAACAATTATTGGTATACTATTCTAGTCATTATCTTCGACGATTGTTGGTCTTTTATGAAAGTGACGTTCCCTTCGAGCCAATAAAGATAGATACAGCTAGTCTCAGTGGTTTTCCCGATGGGTGTCTCAATATTGCGAATCTCTGACGGACGTTACGATACCTAGTTCACAATTTTTTTGTCTAATCATTTGCTTTTTTCTGCCTTCTATTTTGGTATTTGGGTTGATATGTGACCTCAGTTTGCTGCCCCATAAACGATGACTGCTAAGTCTAAAGGAACGCGCCAGATTTTCAAAATTTCTATAGCATCACTCATTTCCTGTACTATCTTCGCACTGTAGGGATGCATTTCTTCTTTCGACAGTACTGGCTACTAGAAGAAGCATGTCGGCAACCGAAACTCAAATAAATGACTCTTCAATTTCTCCTATTCCGTCTCGCTATGACCGATCAGTGATTATCGAGCCCGTTTGATGGCAGTCGAAAAATGCGGCACAAAATAGAAATTTCGTTACCAAGTAGAGTTACTGTTTATCGGAAACGATTGAATTCCATTACCTATTGATTTTCAAGTCTGAATCTAGGGTACATCGGACATGACTACTTTATGACTGTGGTTTCGTTGACGCTTTAACAAGTAGTCAAGGATTATCACGCAAACGACGGTGAACATTCACGGGCAACAAGCTAGCGTATTGACTGGCATCGAACATATATATGTATATCAATTGCGGAATATATATTGCATTTCCATATATCCTATCTCAGTGCTCGCGCTTAAGAGCAGTCTGTATAGTACGTTTCTATAGTTCTCTCTTATACAATTTGTACGCTAGTTACACGCTGACATTTGTATTAGCATACTCCCTCAGGATCTTCTGTGCGGGATGAAAATAGTCCATTGAATTTGGACATAAACAATTCATACGGTGTGCTGATACTGAATCACGTTAAGCAACAATGGTCTGTCAAGTAGCACAGATACGCACACAAACTTCGCGTGAGAAGTTTAGACATGATCATTGTACATAATATTAGAATTTATAGTATACTCTGTTTGAGGAAATGACATAAATACCGGCTGAAGACGTTTCGGTAGAGCCATGCGATGACCCACGTTTGTACTGCCGTTTAACTGCTATGAATAGCAACGTCAATCATAGTATAGTCTGTCTGAACGAATTTTACGCTCAATTAGCACATGTGTGTATTTCCAGCTCCGACGATAACAAATACTGCCCCGTTAATACCGCACAATGGATTTAAACATAGTTACAGGTAAGATTAGACTGATTAGAAAATGTAGAAAGCTTCCCGCATAGTTGCGTGTTAATGATACATTATTTAGCACTAAATTAGTTCAATGCCGAAATGAGTACCACGTCGTTATGGTAACCACCTGCCATTTTCGGCTTGGCCTGTACCGCGCAGTGAACCTATCGCTATCTAAAAGTTATTAGAAAAAAAAATAACTTAAAATTTATGTTATATTAATGTCCTAACAACGTCGTGTTGTTTGTCAGCCCAACAGTTAACATAAAAGGTCAGACGACCAGGCCTGCTGTGATTATCTACTGGCCAAAATATATTGGAAAGGTCGAGTTTAGACCATTTCCTAGATCGATGTTTACATATAAGGCATAACTTCGACAGTCCATTACATGTTAACCAGGAACTAGCATAAAGATTCCTTTGGAACAGTGCTACTGCTTAAAACGTGCTCCGTAAAAAAGCCAGAGGCGCTTGTATGATCAGAGAAAAATTATATTCAAACTTCTTTTTTGTGTTAGGCCTCTGTCAACTGTGACTGTACACGTACTAGGAGATTGATAATGAGTGAAAATTTATTTATGTTCACGCGTTCTAATTATGTCAGTCAATATGTATTGGACTTCCTATTATTCATTTGGCCATAAATTCGCCTTATAGCCGCTTATATATATGCAAAACACTAATAAAAAAAACATGGTATCGTTATTTCCGTCGTTATCAACCGTCAGCCATCGTTCGCTGAGCTCCAAGCTAGCAAGGCAATCTTCGGGGCCTTCAAATTTGACAGGAGAATCTCCGACGCCATCAGGACCACATAATCCACATGTGAATGGCCACTCCGATACGCCAGATGGTAAAAGGTATCAAGTGTATTGTCATATGCAGTTGCATTTTTACAATAGCGTAAGCACTTCATGATATTTATCTTGAATAAGCAGGCGCACGTTCTCAACGGTCTTTCAAAATCAACACTTTTGCAATGGATCAAAATGCTCACTGCAGCACCGGCAGTCCCGTGCCGGATTGTACGTTTCAGGTTTACGTCCGGAACTTCTCTATAGCGGCGTTATATCTTACGGCATATAGAACGTATGTCTGAACGACTCGAATAGGCAGTCAGCTGTTATCTCACTCTGATATAATGATAGAAGGTCTATTAGTACTGGGAGTCATCTCTATTGCCTTTATGGTAAATCATATGTAACCTGTTGTTTGGGTAACCTTTATTTTAGATTTGGCTATGCAGCGTCATTGTCGTCCCTTCATAGTGAGGGCTCTTCTTCAACAAGATCTACCCCGCAGCCTCCACATCAGCAACAACAGCAGCCCCGTCACAAAAGTCTTTCGGCCGGAAATCTTCAGCAACTGAGACGAGTCAATGGAGGTAGCTCCCCAAATATACCGACGTATAGCGTCACCCCCAATGGATACGCTGACCACGCAGTGACGTGCGTAATTTTAAGACGACTCCACCTAGTTTTATTATGCTTGTAATGTATAACAAATGAGAAGCCTCTTTATTCCAGCACATAACATTATAGTATTTTTTTATTTTTTGTAAACAGTAACATTGCAGGATAGCATTTTCTGAACCAGTAGGTTCGCGCTTGTCAACAAAGGATAGTATAAACTATTTACCAGAAACTTTATACCAGGCGACGTATACATCTCTGATCGTCGCGTTTCGCTCTTTACATGGCTACGGCACATAGTTGATATTTCTACGACTTGTTAGTTACTAATTAATTTATGATTGTTAGGTGCACTGTGACATGAGCAGCCGGAAGTGACTGGCCGGCTTTGCTCAAGTCAGCGCTTTTTACAGGCTTTTAGAAACGTGGTGTTCTTATTTCAAAAATGGTTTGTAACGCCCATCAACAAAAAGGAATCCACTCAGATTCAGTACTACGGGCTTTCGTGTGTTAATTGAAACAGCGAGCTCTGTAAGGAATAGCTTGTTCGAAGTCATTGGGTCGCTTGTTCAAAAACACCAAAGAAATTTACATGCTGTATACATTTTTTAATAGGAGATTTTTGGTATTTATTGTAAAATAACGACGAAATTGGTAAGCACCGTTTCATATGTCAAGTTCCATCAACGATCATAACTAGAGTTACCAATGTGGCAATAATGCTTTCCTTTGTCTCTCTATAACTAGCCGTGTCGATTCTTCATTCCATATACAGTCCACGAACCATTCCAATATAAATATATAATTTACCGTTATATTTACAAATAATTAGAAATAGAAACTTTCGAAAAGATTGTTCATGTAGTTATACTAAAGTATAAACGCGTTCGGTTCTAGACGGGACTGCGTGTTCGATCCTGACGATGGAATTATTCGTTTTACCGTTCACGGACACCAGTTACTGCTGCCTGTCCCAACGGATCTCGTGGCCGAATACTCCCTCACGAAGGTCAACCCCATCCCCCAGCAACGGCCAAAACTTGAATGGGTCTATGGCTACCGCGGCCGCGATTGCCGGGCCAATCTACATCTACTGCCGACCGGGGAGGTTATCTACTTCGTCGCCAGCGTCGTCGTGCTCTATAACGTGGAGGAGCAGGTTCAGCGACACTATCTTGGTCATACCGATGACATTCGTTGTATTGCAATTCATCCAAATAAACTGGTTGTTGCAACAGGGCAGACAGCTTCAATTGATCGAAGAGATCGTCGGGTAAGAATAAATAGTTTCTGTTGTCGAATTAATAGGTTTGTTTGAACGTTGTCTGGTCTTGGCCGCAGTTCGTACCGCGCTGCTCGATCTGATTGAAACGTTTAATGGAAGTAGAACATACATTGCTATAGTTAAACACAACATGGTATGCTGTTCGCCTCATGAAATAGATAAAATCGATATTATAGGTGCGACGTTCACTGCAGGACATTGTCAAGAATTAACTAAAGAAGAACTTAAAAAAGAAACTAAAATATAACTGCACTTAGTATATTGTCTTATTACCGAGCGAGATAGCTATTTCCTACAGGCGATTCCGTACAGCAGGTAACAACAAGTTACTAATATAAAAATAATTTTTAACTTTTTCATACGATGCAGTTGTTCCGCAGTTAATCTAGCTATCGAAAGGCACGCCAGCGGCATTAAGGCATTGACTTAACCGTTTTCGGTCCTGTATGTACGTCAAACATGTGAAGCGTTGTAAGGCAAACGTGTGAATCGTTTTAATTGCAAACGGATACTTTCTTTAATCGATCAACCACCTTTCTATATCGGTTACGGAGAGTAAACTCAAAATCCATTAACTATATGATACCCACTTAAGTGTAACATTGTCTAAGTGGACAAAATATTACTTAAATTAGCGTAGATATTGATTAATGTTATCGATCAATTTAATATGCTGAGCGGAAAACACACACAATATCATTTGTAAGGAAATAATATTTTTCCCGTAACGATCGTTTTCATATTTCGTAAAAAATTATCTGGACACGTGTATTTTGTTGGGGAGTACAAAAATGGCAATAGGGGATGCTCGCACTTGATGATGTTATGGATGTTTCCAGTCATCCGACTTGTTTTGCACTTGCTTTTTATCTTGTGTTTCGTACCTAATTATTCATTTTTTCGTTGTGTCCGAAAGCTGCTATAACCTGATTTGTGTACGGTCAGGATCCAGGAATCCGTTTCTAGATAAGCTTACAGCAGGAATAAGTCTGCCGATAACGGTGAACAACGAACGAAGAAATTAAGCCAAGTTTTTTTACATCGTTGTTATTTACCAACGCCTAAGGGATAATCATATGGCCCTCGTCGTAACAAAGGCCAGCTGGAATACTCAGAGAGTTACCTCTAAATTATCTAACGGATAGTACTAAATTCAAAGGATTTTTTACCGGAACATCGTGTCCAATCGAAGCAGGGTTAATAGTCTAGAGCCAGTTTCCCATGATAAAGATATAACGTTTTATGTGTGTATGTGCATTCTGTGTTGTTGTTGTTGTTGTTGTTTGTTTCCATATATACACAATCGTTGCTGTAGTGTGCACTTTGGATTGTTTAAAAACAATGACGGATTTGTGTACTTTTCTATACTCAGTGTCTATGCAATTTCTGGTAGTGAAACTTCATCACAATGAAAACTTTCCAAGTGGCAATATTGTTCCCTAATCGTTGTCCCGAAGAAGGTCACTCAATACATCTTCGACCGTTCGTGTGCTTCTGCATTCTCTGCATCTCTAGATCCAGCGTCAACAATTCCGGCGTTTGTTATTTGTACAATCCAAATATTTTTCGTCTAATTAATTATGTCAATCAGCACGATAATGATAGTAGGCAGAAATATAGATGCTAAGGTATATTTTCTAAGGCGTATAGTGTCTGATAATAATTTGTTTTTAATTGTTTTTCCATCTCGCCGCCGGGCATTCACCCAAACTCTACTTCTCTGCAGCCCAAATTCGTCACAAGGGTAATTCATGACTGCGGCATCATATTGATCCTGATAATAATAACAATAATATTGATGACTAGAATTAATTAGTAACCCACATGTTAGACTGCGGTAATCGTCATTTGCAATGTGTTACTTCGCATAAGCATTTTGGTCGTTTAACAGCAAATAGGACTTATGTGTGTCCATTGGAACGTCACTTATACCGTAAAATGTTAGTTACTAAAAGTAAACGCCTGCTTATTTTGCTTTGGTTTCTACAGTATCGGAGAATTACTGACTAAAAACAAGCTGAGCATGATCAATAGTAACAATGCATCATAAATAAACGTTTGTAACTAAATGTTGGCTTTGCATTAAATGTGGGGACGGATGTTAAGAGCAGATAAACTAAATGTATTCGATTTTAAGTAACGTACTACGCGGATCAGGTCGTCAAATGCTCTACTTTTATTAAATACAAAGGTTGTGTCCCCATTTCGATAAATACCTCTCGTTTTTAACCATCGATCACAAACCTCCCTGCAGCTAGGGTAGCAAGCGTCGTCGATGCGGTGATGGTGGATATGCGAGCCATAATCATAGAATAATCAAGGTGATCAATCGCATGCTAAGGAAGACCACACTAGGGATTCTGCGAGGTGGTGAATAATGTTTGAAGCGTTGCTCGGGCCTCGGCGTCTGCGTGTGATGAGTTTTTTTTGTTGGTCGAATCGTGGTTCAATAATTAAGTCACAGTGCCTCCCACCACAGCACTTTTGTGTAGATCGCGTTTGTCGTACAGTCGAATCACAGTACGAGTGTCTGGGTCCTCCTGCAACGAACACGTGTCGCATTTTGAACTGGCTTTTGAAACCCGCCAAAAAACAAAAAGAGATTAAATCGAAATATATCCCCGTCCACAACTCAGGCTTACTCAGATGTAGCTTTACTATATGTGTGCCCGGTTAGGACAGAGAAAAGTACTACCTAACCCTATTCAGTATTCTTAAATGCTAGCTTTGTGACAATAGTTGTGGACCACCTAGACACACCATCTAGATTTAGAGTATATCTTGTGCTCTTTCATTCAATTTGTAGGAAATTTAACTCATGTGAATCGTTTATCGAATTCGCCCAGTTCGGAGTTCAATGTTCCACTGAATTCAGTTTATATCGATAACGGTATCAATGTTGTTCAAATAACATTTACGAAATTCTGCATGGCGTGTAGTGTGCAAACCGACTTGTGTAATAAGCGAGGCAAGTCAGCGGGACTATGATCAAACTCTATCGTAAACGAATGCTCCTCCTAAAATATAAATGGCTGTTAATATAAGCTGTGAGCGTATGACTGCCCCGTGTGCTTGAATGGAGATCGAGTTCTTTCTCGCCGACATGTACAAAGAGATCTTCCTGAGTTTAAAGTTTGTAAAGTATGGCTGTGTAACCTGCAAGTCAATGACTGGTAGACTTGCGTCAGCTAAAGTCGTAAACACCGCATCTGCTTTGCCACTTTTTAACTATTTTCTTATTAAAACAGAGCCGCTAAAGGGAAGCAATTGACACGAATTTGACATTTATAGCACGATTTTCCTAGACAATCGCGCAGGAACATATTTATATAATTAACTCTATTTTTTTTTGTGCATTTCCCAATTCAGCCCCATGTGCGTGTATGGGACTCGGTAAGTCTGAACACCCTTCACGTGATTGGTATCGGGGAGTTCGATCGAGCCATTAGCTGTTTGGCATTTAGTAAACTCGTAAGTAAAGCTTTGAAACATAGCCATATTTGAATTTCGTGTAAATTCTAAGTTATTCTTTACACGTTTGAGAATCGTTTCGAATGGAGGCAAAAGCGGCAATGCTGTTCCTATTAATTGAGTCCGTTATTCGCCGCAGTAATTAGACCAAGAGCACTGACTAAACCTTGTATTTGCAGGATGGAGGCTCAATCCTTTGCATCGTTGATGACTCGGCCGAACACATACTTGGCCTATGGGAGTGGCAAAAAGGTCACAAAATAGCAGAGACAAAGGTTAGCTAAACTGTTAGATTATGACAATTTCTAATAATCATCCGCACATTACCTATGTACGTCCCAATCATAGAGTTTACTAAATAGGAAAGAATCATATTTTCTATATCCTCTAACTTGTATGACCCGATTTCAGAGCGCTTCGGAGCCAGTTTTAGCTGTTAAATTCCACCCGATGGACCGACATCAGTTAATTTCGCTTGGTAAAGGCCATCTACATTTTTGGGACATGGAAGGTGGGACATTAGCGAAACGAGTTGGACTATTTGACAAAGCACACAAGCCCAAGTACATTCTGTGCGCCGCCTTTAATGAGCTCGGCGAGCTACTTACGGGTGATTCAAATGGCGCTCTGATGGTGTGGCCTCGGGGCGCCAACAAAGCCTCACGGATTATTGAAGATGCGCACGAAGGACCGATTTTCTCCATTTGCGCTATGAAGGATGGCACGTTGATTAGTGGAGGGGGGAAAGATCGTTTGCTAATTGAGTGGTCGGCAGATTTGGAACCTACAGGACGAAATGCCGAGTTAGCTGAGAGCAGTGGGGGCGTACGGACGCTTGTGCAGGGCCGTGGCTCACAATTGTTGATCGGGACTACACGGAACTGCATTGCGCAGGGTAGCTTCGAGATGTCGTTCTCAACTGTTGTCCAAGGGCACTCGCAAGAGGTGTGGGCGTTGGCTGCTCACCCGACGCAGGCACAGTTTCTCAGTTCAGGTTATGACGGTCACGTAAGTAAACCTCAGGAAGCAACTTATGTGATTATCGTTCGGGTCGATTAACGACAACCATTTTTTGTTTATAGATTACTACGTTCATTGCGAATTTGTACAGGTACAAATTATGTTTAACACCAATTATTATCGAGATCTATGATGTACATATCTTCTACTATAGGTCAAGCTAACACATCCTTTCGAAATTGATTATATTTTATTTTTTTACCCTAATAGAGATCAAACGAATCGATCCATGGATTTCAGAAGCCGAGAAAATACATAAACCGAAGAATAAAGAGGTCGATAAACAACAGAAACTAGAACAAAGTACACACAGAAATCATTCACTCGTATCACGCACTAGTAAATAAAAGACACGCTGTCGTCTAAGTAAAGTATAATCGGCTGCATATGCTATTTGTAAATGTATATGAAGTTTAAAGAAGTGGGACAAGGGAAGACAACTTATTCGAGATGAGTGAAGATTATCTTACGAAAACAATACACACCATTTTGTTCTAAAGAACCACGCAAGTACGAAATCATGTTCTTTATTCTCTGTGCTAATTTGAAGTAATCTAACTTTATATTGCTCTTCTTTTATATGTTACAATTTTCTTCAGATTAATTTGTTTGATTCAATGAGCCATTCAGTTGTATGGTCTCTACCGTGGCCCGAGCCTGTACAGAGCATCGCCTTTTCGCCGTGCGGAAGCATCGTGGCCGTGGCCTCTACAGCAGGAAACTGGAGCGCGTTCTGCGCGAACACAAGAAAAGTCTATGCAGCTCACCATGACGGCAACGAGCCTATTGACGTCATTCGTTACGCACCTAGTAAGCATAATTTTTGTGAATATCGTCATTAATGTAGCAATTCGATAGATATGCTTGTTTCATTAGAGAAAGCATGCACAGTGCAAACTAACTTAAACAGCAATAAAAACAACCGATATATAGGTGTAATACTGAAAAAGTGATGTTTGTTCGCAAAGACTCGAACTCTTTAGTGTTTCCTTATAATACAATTCATCCAGCTTTTTATCACCATTTTCGTCCGAGGTTAATTGATTGTTACCGTTTTATGGTTTTCTATAGACGGACAGTATCTGGCGTTGGCTTCGCGAGATAACTTTATTTACGTTTACCAAGTCTCAGAAGACGGCAAGAAGTACAACAGAATAGGAAGATGTGCGGTAAGGAACTATCTATATTGCATTGCAAACAGTATAGCGTTTAGTTGTGCTATATCTATCTTGCTCTGTATAGTTCCGATAATATTTAGGAAAACAAGAGGATATTGGTGTTGGGCAAATTTTTCCCGAGCAAAACGATTCGAGAATCGTTTTTGACGGAAACTTTATATTATAGTAGTGCTACGAGGAGAAACCCCTCGGGAAATCCAAGTTAAGCTACAATGCTACAAGTTTGAATCAGGTTCCTAAAGGCGTTCGTGGATACATACGTGCAAGCATTAACCATAATTTTCATTCGTTTAGGTAGAAATTTACTAAAGACGATCTGCTGGTTTAACCTTACCGATCATAATATCTTAAACGGTATCGTGATCGGCTGCGCTAGCAAGAGTCGCAAAACGCAGCAGTTTCGAGAGATCCAAAATGCTCGTCTATGTTTTCCTTTTTAATGAGTCTCCTATCTCAGTGTGCTATAGTCAAGATAACGAAAAAAAGCAGGCCAGAACAATGCCTTCAAGCAACGATGGAAACGCTGTGATTTTTTATATAGATGCTCCGGAGAGGTGGAGAGTCCGAGTCTCTCTAACACCCTAACGAACGCTGGCCGGATATAGGATAGTCACCAGACGTGCTTTTCGTGAAGGGCGGTTGTGTCCACCACGTCTAACTAACTTCACGATCCTTCACTATGCTTTTCTCCATGCACGCTGCGCGCTTGGAATGCGATGACGGTGGCGACCATACGTCATGACCTACTGGCCATTACCACTGGCGTGTGTTCTCGGCCTTGATCGGTGTGGCGCTAAAAAATATGCCATTCCGTTGATAACGATGATTTTGTGTGATGATTTATGTACTATTCTGAATGGCTGACCTTTTTACCACTGCGCTGTATGAGTTACGTACACCGTCCGCAACATAATCAATTATTGACTAATAAAACCATGCAGAAATACACAGAAGCGCAGAATAGGATCCGAAAGAGACTCCTCGAACTCTGGGTATGAACACATTCGATTAGTGCAATGAACAGGCTTAAGAGCAAATGGCCCAAAAACTAGGACAATACAAGAGAAATCAGTAGAAGACAACAGACAAGTGAATTCTTTACAAACGCGACACATTCATCGATCTTTGTTTAACAATTTTGTCTAATTGCTAGTTATCGTCCTTACTTATTTAGTTACTACGTCTTGTTGAGTTTATGGTTGCTCTTTCAGCTTCGGTGAAAGCATGAAACTCGAATGTGACATGGGATTTTTTCGAAAACGGACTTGGCCTTTTAAAACTCACGATAGTAGATATTTAGTAATATTCGAATTATAGAAAAACTAGTATTATTTATAGGTAGAAGAGCCAAGTTTCGGCCTAAGTGATTCACCAGTGTGAGCACAAGGTTTTATTTTCGTTTCTTGTTCGAATCTCTCACAAACAAATTCTAAAAGATATGATGCGGCTTTTCGCTAATGTTAGAGACGGGGTTCAAAGGAAAGAAATTTTATTTTGCATGAGCTTCTTCATTGTTTTTTCGATAGCTTACACACTCGTCGTTATATACGCTTTTATTTGTAGGTATGTTAGGAGCTGCCAATTGTTGTATATAATGCATTTTATTCCCTATCTAGGGCCACGGAAGTGCCACCTCACAACTCGACTGGTCCGAATGCAGCACTTATCTCCAAACAACGAACTCTAACTACGAGATAGTCTATTGTAAGTAAATCTGAATGAAAAATTCCCGCCATGCTTTAATAATCACGTGAATTTAGGAACTTTAGAAAATTTAGAGAAAAAAAGTTATGGTCAAAGTTTGGAAACGAACTTAGACACACCTTTTGCCTTGTCGGGAATCAAATGTTTGAGGCAACGCTTGAAGATAGTTTAGCTACAAGGCAAGCTGCTTTGTACTTAAATTTTTTTAAGTTTAAAATTAAGAACATTATTAAATTAATTCGCATCCTGATCTTTGTAGTTTTTATTTATTTAATTATGTTAATTTAGTATTTTTTTAATTTAGTTTTCGCACACAACAGGTATAATTAAATAAAAAAAAATAAACGAGTAGTTCCCATTATATTTTTTTTACTATTGCCAAAAATCACCCTTAACCGCCTTTATATATTAAACATTCATTGAAGTTATGGAATAAATATGTGCTCTTTTTGCAAACTTATATGCCGGGTATTAATTAATAAGCTTTTTATTAATTGTCTGGGGCCATTCAGGGAATGCAACAATATGTCGACCGATCACAAACCCAAATCACGTCAAAGACGTAAAATGGGCAACTCAGACCTGCCCGCTGGGCTTCAGTGTATTTGGAGTTTGGTCAGAGCAACCCGAAAGCTCCGACATCTCATGTGTGTCGAGATCACACAACCGAAAACTGCTGGCAATAGGCGACGATTGCGGTAAGCTTTCTTCAAGCTGATTATTTATCGATATAATTTTTAATAATTATATCGGCATAAGACAACTATGAAACATGATTCACTGAACATTTATGTTTTCTTACATATATATTTTTCGTGACACTTTTCGGTTATCCCTAAATAGTGTCCGCAGTATCTGGCGTAGACTATGACGCACACTAGTGATCGCTGGGGAAGGTCGTGATTGCTAGAACACTAATATGCGTGCTTGTATCAAGCATGATCTGGGCTGATCACGTTGGAAAACAGATAGACGGAACGGGATTTCTAAATTCGTTTCATGCCGGAATAAATATTACGTGCTCCGAACATGGAGCTCCGAAAATAGCGGGATAGAAGACCCGAAACTTAAGACTGTCGCTCAAATCAGATGACATTAGCCAAATTGGATCTATCCATTTTGCCTATCTCAGCTTGGAAAAAGAGATCATTGAAGGGAACAAAGTTGACTCAGTATCCCCTTTCACACTAGCGTTATATCGAGGCTGTCGGGTACGTTAGCACTACGTCATTTTTTAGAGAAACCTCAGTGTTCTGTCTCGTGCTGTGGACGTTCCGTATGTAAAGTTGCGTTGCTGTTCGGGTGAATTCTGGGTGAACAGGTAAGAATAATAATAAATGCTGAGTTTCTTTTGTGCTCTTACAGGCAAACTCAAATTATTCGTGTATCCCGCTAACGAGCCTCGCTGTTTGTACCATACAGCCAATGGACATTCGAGCCAGATGGCGGGCTTAGCATTTCTGCCCGACGATTCCCGCCTGGTCTCGATCGGTGGCAAGGACTTTGCCGTCATGCAATGGTGTCTACAGTAGTCGGCAATCGAACCTCGTGCGAAACCCCGCAGCTGTATATCTTAAACCAGCGTATCTAATATGATGAGTCGGGCTGTGACGATGCAACCTGAGAAGCTGACGTCCGAGTAAATTGGCAACAAATCTTTCTCAGTTCATTATCGCTGCACTTTACAAAAAGATACGTGTCTAGCCATATAAGAAAACAATAGTGCTTTCAGGCACTTTTTTCATGATTAGGTTGAATTGAGACTGAACTAACGATGGTGAGAGGGCCTGATGATTGGTGCGGAGGCCTTGCCAATATTAGTCAGGCCTTCAAAGGTGGTTTTCTCTTAGTGAAAGACAACCATTGATTCACTGTACAGTAATGATAAAACAAGAAAAAAGAGACAACGGTACTAAGTAAGCTGCTGTCTGTCTGAACCAGGAAGTGACGGCACGCAATCATTAGGACACATTTTGCAATATATGCTCGCATTTGGCAGTGGACCTCTTCGGGCTAGGGTGGTTAAATGAAGCTGGGTCTTGAAAGAAACCCCAACGAATAAGGTGTGTAGTACTGTCGAAGGCCACTTCACTGATTACCAGCTAGGTCTTTAGCCACGGCAGAATTCGTGTTCTGCGTATTCCTTGTACATACACGTTGATGATACTGCACCGGTGACAATGTGTTTCATCCTCAAAACAATAGCAGTAACAAAAGCACCACAACTATTACTAATCATGGATTAAGAAAGCATAACCTAACTAATGGCGGTAATTAGACAAACACAGATATTTGATATCGCGAATAGGAGTATTACGTCCAGGAGGCGTTTAAGTGATCATACGACAGTTATGCTATACTATAACTAGCAAAGGCACGTGAGGACGGCGATATAAGTCGATACGTAAAGCATAGCTTTATTTTCTTTTTTCACCATCCTCATTATTACAATTATTTATAATACCGCAATTCGTGTGCTGTTTGACGGCAGCGTATAATAATCCACTTGCTCTTTCCGGCTGTTTAGGTATCCGACTATAAAATATATCTAAGACCGCTTTTAAGAAAAGGCTGTCAACAAACTGGTCGTTACCTAGTAACTGTAAAATGAAGGGCCCGATTCTTTTTGGCTGATCATGAACTATTTTTTGCGCGACTTCTGGAGGACCCAGAAGAAATACCCCCCGAACCTTGTGACAGTAAAAGAGGGCTTCGATCTGCTTCGTAAGCGCCCAGCAATACACTAGAATACATTAAATACATACAGTATATATATATATATATACAGACGTACAAACACGTTTATCAATCAAATAGATAAATACATAAGGAGGCAAAAAAAAAAACCCTAGTATCACACTATACTATCACGGGTATAACATTAAGCTGTGAATTTCCCCTCCCACTTTCGCCTTATTATTCTATCTGTTTATAATGACCTAGGAAGAGCTGTTTCTAAGTTAATCTAGTGGGTACGTACTCAACTGTACGTAATGTACTTTGCTGTGATTACTGTTATTATTACCATTTTATTACTACTTCTGCAGTTGTCGATGCTTTGTTACTATAAGACTTGGAAACGATTTGACAGTGTATAGCACAATCTGATAGAGTGTAGAGAGAGAAGCGTTTTCGTTGCCTAAAATTTACTTACAAAGGATATTGGTTTTCGAGTAAAATTCCATGCATGAATTTTGCTATTTGTTTACCTTTGTCGGTTTCCTAGGTTCATTCATAAATATTCATGTTGTTGCATACACCGGTAGCTGCATGGTCAAAATTACTAGAAATAGACTTATATCGATCGAATACATACGTCATTATATCAATCATCAATATATAAGCAGAGTAGCCAGACAGAACACAAACAGGATGAACCTTCATTGGCTTGAAAAAACAGAACTGGAATTTATCGAAATTTTGTTCACATTAACAAGGAAGGAGCATGTGCTCCGACAAATTGTTGCACAAATTCTTCTGTGCATTCCTTAGCTTTTGCCAAATTGTCAGGATTATACAACTAAGGAAAAATTGAAATTTTCCGAGCTGAGGTTATTGATGAAACAGTAGAATGAACCCAATATGTTAATCAAAAGAGACAGAATGCAACAATGACGCATATTCGAGAAAACATGGCGACTTATCAGATTCGATCTCGACTCCCGATCTTAACCTCGTAATCTACCCTTAGTCCTTTATTATTTTTCAATAAACGCGTACATCTATTTATAGCCTATCTACGTAAACGACCTGCTTTTCGACGGAAAATTTAACTATTGACTTCTATATATATCATTCACCCCATCCGCTTAACGAACTTGTTTATCTATAATGTGATAACGATGACAAACTCTGCCGACGTGACTCAAACTATGATCATCGCAATAGAATAAACGTATGACGGTGCTCCATCACTGTATTGCAGATCCGTCGTTCGTTAAAGCTAAAGTGAAGTAAATAGTTGGGTAACGAGTAGATATTTTTTAATCATTCCTCTAATACCTACCCCAATTCTTTCCGATTTATGTCGATTTGTGCTTTTCTTTACTGCTACCGGCCAGTAGTGCGCGTGAGAGTCACCGCAATGATGCCTTCGAGGTATGGCTGAATCCGCTTCTACACAGATTTTTATACACAAGTGTAATATAAAAAAAAAAAAAGACTAGGCGATCGGTTGTGGCAACTGTGACAACAATTCTGCCGCTTAACAAAAGCACAAGAACTTCTATAATAATAAAATAATTTTAATTACTACTATTATCACTTAATGACGAGAATAATGTTTTTGAAAAATACGATAAAAGCACGTCGATTCGACAACACTGACACTGTGAGCACATCGACTGTGGATTGAGTAATAGAGAAAACTAAACAAATAAAATTAAAAACAAATTATTTATTCATATTAAATTTGTCTTTATTCAAGTCTCAGCAGTAGGCGTTTGGTGTTCGCCTTGTTTAAACGACGATCAGCATACATCAAACGTGATTTCTTTTTTTCTAGTTTTGCATTTAATAATATATTTGACTTATCAACAGTATATTAGCTATGATATCTTTATTGCACGTTTATTGCACGCAACATGGCATAAAAACGTTCACTTTTTGCCACTTTGTTGTTGTTGTTATCAATTATCTTTAGATGTATCATTTACAATAAAGATACGTAATTCCACGGGGACAAGTTGTGGAAATAGTAAAACAAACTGTAAAAAACGATGTAGTTCGGGTTAGCAGCTTAAAAAATTACTGTTTTTGGAAAAAAATATTTATAATGGTTCCCAACAGTGCGCAGACAATCTTAGGACGGTAGCAAAAAAGTAAAAATACGATATTTTCTTCCTGGTAAACCCGATGACTCCGCTTACTATATGTCCAAGCAAATACATATTAGTATATTTAATATATCTGTACACTTCGTTATAATACGTTTTCTTTCTGCCGTCACACAAAGCTAGGCGAGGAAAATAACGCTCCTCAAGGTCGTACGGCTTCCATTATGTAGCTGCGCGTAGTAATTATGCAAGACGACCTATGGGTCAATCAAGGCTAATGATGTTATGTCTAAATGCCAGCTCGTGGTATCCGATAGTGTAGTATCTCATTGTTCCTTCGAGAGTTAATTACAGTTCTGGTTCTCTACTTCATTAAAACGCAACTATAATAATCTAATTAAGTACACTGTCATTTAAATTCGGCAAGAAGCCTCAAGGACATGAGGCATAAGCCTGAGGTATCCTCTCGATCGCTGAACGCATAGGTAGAAAAATATCAAATGCCAAGCATGGGACGAAAATCTGAGTAATGCATGACTACAATACTTTACACGCTGGTCCCCAGCAGCGCTAGTGGTATTGGGTTCGGTCGTGTAAACATTTAAAAAACGCGCATTTGGTTGCATTTCATAGCGTTTGTACTCTGTGTGGACTAAATACAAGCACGTCAACAAGAATAGACAGAGATCTCAAATTTACGGGAGAGCGTAGTGTCGCAGTCCAGAAAAAAAAAAAAAAAAATATATA